>NW_026062482.1:25000-30579 GCF_023897955.1 Schistocerca gregaria
CACATTATCGCTTAACCTAACTGTGGTTGTACCACATTATCGCTTAACCTAACTGTGGTTGTACCACATTATCGCTTAACCTAACTGTGGTTGTACCACATTATCGCTTAACCTAACTGTGGTTGTACCACATTATCGCTTAACCTAACTGTGGTTGTACCACATTATCGCTTAACCTAACTGTGGTTGTACCACATTATCCCTTAACCTAACTGTGGTTGTACCACATTATCCCTTAACCTAACTGTGGTTGTACCACATTATCCCTTAACCTAACTGTGGTTGTACCACATTATCCCTTAACCTAACTGTGGTTGTACCACATTATCCCTTAACCTAACTGTGGTTGTACCACATTATCCCTTAACCTAACTGTGGTTGTACCACATTATCCCTTAACCTAACTGTGGTTGTACCACATTATCCCTTAACCTAACTGTGGTTGTACCACATTATCCCTTAACCTAACTGTGGTTGTACCACATTATCCCTTAACCTAACTGTGGTTGTACCACATTATCCCTTAACCTAACTGTGGTTGTACCACATTATCCCTTAACCTAACTGTGGTTGTACCACATTATCCCTTAACCTAACTGTGGTTGTACCACATTATCCCTTAACCTAACTGTGGTTGTACCACATTATCCCTTAACCTAACTGTGGTTGTACCACATTATCCCTTAACCTAACTCAAGTTGTCCCTTAACCTAACTCAAGTTGTCCCTTAACCTAACTCAAGTTGTCCCTTAACCTAACTCAAGTTGTCCCTTAACCTAACTCAAGTTGTCCCTTAACCTAACTCAAGTTGTCCCTTAACCTAACTCAAGTTGTCCCTTAACCTAACTCAAGTTGTCCCTTAACCTAACTCAAGTTGTCCCTTAACCTAACTCAAGTTGTCCCTTAACCTAACTCAAGTTGTCCCTTAACCTAACTCAAGTTGTCCCTTAACCTAACTCAAGTTGTCCCTTAACCTAACTCAAGTTGTCCCTTAACCTAACTCAAGTTGTCCCTTAACCTAACTCAAGTTGTCCCTTAACCTAACTCAAGTTGTCCCTTAACCTAACTCAAGTTGTCCCTTAACCTAACTCAAGTTGTCCCTTAACCTAACTCAAGTTGTCCCTTAACCTAACTCAAGTTGTCCCTTAACCTAACTCAAGTTGTCCCTTAACCTAACTCAAGTTGTCCCTTAACCTAACTCAAGTTGTCCCTTAACCTAACTCAAGTTGTCCCTTAACCTAACTCAAGTTGTCCCTTAACCTAACTCAAGTTGTCCCTTAACCTAACCCACGTTGTCCCTTAACCTAACCCACGTTGTCCCTTAACCTAACCCACGTTGTCCCTTAACCTAACCCACGTTGTCCCTTAACCTAACCCACGTTGTCCCTTAACCTAACCCACGTTGTCCCTTAACCTAACCCACGTTGTCCCTTAACCTAACCCACGTTGTCCCTTAACCTAACCCACGTTGTCCCTTAACCTAACCCACGTTGTCCCTTAACCTAACCCACGTTGTCCCTTAACCTAACCCACGTTGTCCCTTAACCTAACCCACGTTGTCCCTTAACCTAACCCACGTTGTCCCTTAACCTAACCCACGTTGTCCCTTAACCTAACCCACGTTGTCCCTTAACCTAACCCACGTTGTCCCTTAACCTAACCCACGTTGTCCCTTAACCTAACCCACGTTGTCCCTTAACCTAACCCACGTTGTCCCTTAACCTAACCCACGTTGTCCCTTAACCTAACCCACGTTGTCCCTTAACCTAACCCACGTTGTCCCTTAACCTAACCCACGTTGTCCCTTAACCTAACCCACGTTGTCCCTTAACCTAACCCACGTTGTCCCTTAACCTAACCCACGTTGTCCCTTAACCTAACCCACGTTGTCCCTTAACCTAACCCACGTTGTCCCTTAACCTAACCCACGTTGTCCCTTAACCTAACCCACGTTGTCCCTTAACCTAACCCACGTTGTCCCTTAACCTAACCCACGTTGTCCCTTAACCTAACCCACGTTGTCCCTTAACCTAACCCACGTTGTCCCTTAACCTAACCCACGTTGTCCCTTAACCTAACCCACGTTGTCCCTTAACCTAACCCACGTTGTCCCTTAACCTAACCCACGTTGTCCCTTAACCTAACCCACGTTGTCCCTTAACCTAACCCACGTTGTCCCTTAACCTAACCCACGTTGTCCCTTAACCTAACCCACGTTGTCCCTTAACCTAACCCACGTTGTCCCTTAACCTAACCCACGTTGTCCCTTAACCTAACCCACGTTGTCCCTTAACCTAACCCACGTTGTCCCTTAACCTAACCCACGTTGTCCCTTTGCCTAACATAGTTCACTGCTCGGAATCTCTGGTGTCGTTGTTATCCTCATGTAGATGTCTTGCGAGTGTTGCTTACTTTCCACATATTCCCGCTATCCACTGTCAATTGTACTGCAATAGGACTATATCGCCCCCCCCCCCCTCCCTCTGTCCCCCTCTTTGTGTCTCTGTCCTCTCAAGCTGGTCGGTCTGGCGTTTGAGTGTTAAATGAGCCTCGCAGCTGTTCAGTTGCATTCAGATGTCGACGCCCTCAGTGTACGTCGTGGTATGGTCTGTGTCCATTGTCCGCTGATGTCGTACGCGTAACCCACACGCTGTACCGATCATCGGTCGTTACGTACAGAGTGAAGTAGTGTGATACGTGTGACCGTACGCTGGCTGTGCCCAACGGTGTCGAATCTCAATTTCCATATGATGTGCTCGATGCTACTTGTCTCGTCTCCCAATAACAGCTAGGTTGCACTGTGGTACGCCGTAGAGGCGTGTGGGAGGAACGTACGAACGCATTGTATGTCACCCTGGGTCGCTGGGGGTGGTGGTGCGGTGAGTCAGGTCAGGTCAGGTCAGCGTGAGCCGTCTGATGTAGTGACGCGTGTATTCCGACTTTGTCGTATTGCCTCACACAAAGTGCTACCCTGGTGGACCGCGTTCCATATCTGGGACATGCCGCAGATGCCGGTTGACAGTGGATCGCGGAAGGGACATCGCATACGTGCGCGGGCCACCTTCCACGTGTTCTCTTCTGCACATGTCGCAGTGTGTATGTGGTCTGATGTAGCGTGTCGTGACACATGACATCCTGGCATGCAAGAATTGTTGAATTCGCAAATGTAGGTGGACATCTACGTTTACTGCCCAAGATACGCAAATGAACTGGAAATCCGTTGTTGAGCGGTTGTTCACGCTGGAGGTGAATCTGTGATGGCGACGATCGGTACAGCTATTAACGGTTGTTTCAGCGGTACCCGCCACATCCACACACGTGACTAGGCCCATGTGGGTATGAAGCGATACGCGGCGGTGGCTTGGTGGGACTGTTCCCGGCCGGTGAAGGGGGGCCGCCCGGCGTGTTGGCCGCGCGCTGCGTGGGCGCACGCGCAACAGGCGGCTGGTGGGGGGCGCCGAGTGGCAGGAGCGCCAGCCGACGGGCCCGGCAGGCGGCGCAGCTACGCTGCGGCGCACCCTGCACGCGGCGCCTGGCGGCCAAAGTTGGTTCAGCCGAGCCCGGTGCGAAGCGCGGTGGACATCTGCAGTGTGCTGGTCTGATTGAGGACTGTGTGCGTTGAGGATGCGCCGCCGCCTGGCACTCGGCGCCGCGACGCCGTCTGCTGCTCGGTCGCCCCAGCGGTTCTCGCAGGTGGTTTGTATCGCAGTTGTGCGGACGTGTTGGCGCGTGCGCTGTGCTGGGAGAGTTCGCTTCTGCACCCAAGTGGGGCTTTGCCCTTGTGTGGCGCTGGCGTTGGAGCTGCCGGTCACCATAGGTGGCGCGTGTTGTCTCCCGCCGGCAATGCCACGACAGCACGCTCCCGGGCCTCTGTCGGCAGCGGCAAGCTCAGTTGGGAGCAAGGGTGTTCTCACTAAAACCGTCTACTCGCCTAACTCCGGGCGATTGCGCCTCTCTCGAAACCGACCAAGTACCTAGGACGGCGCTGCGCGCCGCCGGGACCTGAGAGGGTTTCGAGGTGTATCGTGCAGGGGAGCTCGGCCTCCTCCTGTTTGCAGAATAATTGAGCGGACGCTTGCGTGTTCGCGCGGGCCCCCGGGACACACTCCCGGGCGGCCGGCTGCTCAGCTCTAGTTGACGCAGCTCCCTGGTTGATCCTGCCAGTAGTCATATGCTTGTCTCAAAGATTAAGCCATGCATGTCTCAGTACAAGCCGCATTAAGGTGAAACCGCGAATGGCTCATTAAATCAGTTATGGTTCCTTAGATCGTACCCACGTTACTTGGATAACTGTGGTAATTCTAGAGCTAATACATGCAAACAGAGTCCCGACCAGAGATGGAAGGGACGCTTTTATTAGATCAAAACCAATCGGATTGGCTTGTCTGGTCCGTTTGCCTTGGTGACTCTGAATAACTTTGGGCTGATCGCACGGTCCTCGTACCGGCGACGCATCTTTCAAATGTCTGCCTTATCAACTGTCGATGGTAGGTTCTGCGCCTACCATGGTTGTAACGGGTAACGGGGAATCAGGGTTCGATTCCGGAGAGGGAGCCTGAGAAACGGCTACCACATCCAAGGAAGGCAGCAGGCGCGCAAATTACCCACTCCCGGCACGGGGAGGTAGTGACGAAAAATAACGATACGGGACTCATCCGAGGCCCCGTAATCGGAATGAGTACACTTTAAATCCTTTAACGAGTATCTATTGGAGGGCAAGTCTGGTGCCAGCAGCCGCGGTAATTCCAGCTCCAATAGCGTATATTAAAGTTGTTGCGGTTAAAAAGCTCGTAGTTGGATTTGTGTCCCACGCTGTTGGTTCACCGCCCGTCGGTGTTTAACTGGCATGTATCGTGGGACGTCCTGCCGGTGGGGCGAGCCGAAGGGGTGCTTTCGCGTCCCGAGGCGGACCCCGTTTAAATCCTACCAGGGTGCTCTTTGTTGAGTGTCTCGGTGGGCCGGCACGTTTACTTTGAACAAATTAGAGTGCTTAAAGCAGGCAAGCCCGCCTGAATACTGTGTGCATGGAATAATGGAATAGGACCTCGGTTCTATTTTGTTGGTTTTCGGAACCCGAGGTAATGATTAATAGGGACAGGCGGGGGCATTCGTATTGCGACGTTAGAGGTGAAATTCTTGGATCGTCGCAAGACGAACAGAAGCGAAAGCATTTGCCAAGTATGTTTTCATTAATCAAGAACGAAAGTTAGAGGTTCGAAGGCGATCAGATACCGCCCTAGTTCTAACCATAAACGATGCCAGCCAGCGATCCGCCGCAGTTCCTCCGATGACTCGGCGGGCAGCCTCCGGGAAACCAAAGCTTTTGGGTTCCGGGGGAAGTATGGTTGCAAAGCTGAAACTTAAAGGAATTGACGGAAGGGCACCACCAGGAGTGGAGCCTGCGGCTTAATTTGACTCAACACGGGAAACCTCACCAGGCCCGGACACCGGAAGGATTGACAGATTGATAGCTCTTTCTTGATTCGGTGGGTGGTGGTGCATGGCCGTTCTTAGTTGGTGGAGCGATTTGTCTGGTTAATTCCGATAACGAACGAGACTCTAATCTGTCTCGCGTGTGT
>NW_026062483.1:0-5000 GCF_023897955.1 Schistocerca gregaria
CACTAGATCGCGTGTTAATCCTTGTTAGTTTCTTTTCCTCCGCTTAGTAATATGCTTAAATTCAGCGGGTAGTCTCGCCTGCTCTGAGGTCGTTGTACGAGGTGTCGCACGCCACACCGCCAGCCGGCTGTGCACGCTACCGAGAAAGCACCGGTATGCGAACCGCCAGGCGACGGGCGCGCATCGCACGTTTAAGGAGACGCGGCCGGCCACACAGGCGACCACGACACTCCCAGGCGCCCGAAGCGGGACAAACGCCGCGCGCTTCAGTATACGTAGCCGACCCTCAGCCAGACGTGGCCCGGGAACGGAATCCATGGACCGCAATGTGCGTTCGAAACGTCGATGTTCATGTGTCCTGCAGTTCACATGTCGACGCGCAATTTGCTGCGTTCTTCATCGACCCACGAGCCGAGTGATCCACCGTCCTGGGTGATCTTTATCTTTTCAGTTCTCCACCGTCTCTTTCAAGACAGTTGCAGAGGCGGGACTGAGGCGTTTGACGGCCCCTGTTCCATTACTTTGTGTCCAACGGCCTGACGGCCGATGGGCGTCGTACGGCTCCACACCGGAGCGGACAGGCACTCGGGCGAAAGTCATTCAAAACCGGCGCCAGGCGCCAGGTGCCGCAGGCCAGCCGCTCCAGAGCTTCAGCGCTCGTACCACACAACAACACTTGCGCTAGTTTTGAGAGGCACGCGTGGTTCCGCACGCGGCGCACGGCTACTGCCGTACAGGTAGCGTGTTGCGCGACACGACACGCACATCGAAAGACATGCAGTCTAGTCGGTAATGATCCTTCCGCAGGTTCACCTACGGAAACCTTGTTACGACTTTTACTTCCTCTAAATGATCAAGTTTGGTCATCTTTCCGGTAGCATCGGCAACGACAGAGTCGATGCCGCGTACCAGTCCGAAGACCTCACTAAATCATTCAATCGGTAGTAGCGACGGGCGGTGTGTACAAAGGGCAGGGACGTAATCAACGCGAGCTTATGACTCGCGCTTACTGGGAATTCCTCGTTCATGGGGAACAATTGCAAGCCCCAATCCCTAGCACGAAGGAGGTTCAGCGGGTTACCCCGACCTTTCGGCCTAGGAAGACACGCTGATTCCTTCAGTGTAGCGCGCGTGCGGCCCAGAACATCTAAGGGCATCACAGACCTGTTATTGCTCAATCTCGTGCGGCTAGAAGCCGCCTGTCCCTCTAAGAAGAAAAGTAATCGCTGACAGCACGAAGGATGTCACGCGACTAGTTAGCAGGCTAGAGTCTCGTTCGTTATCGGAATTAACCAGACAAATCGCTCCACCAACTAAGAACGGCCATGCACCACCACCCACCGAATCAAGAAAGAGCTATCAATCTGTCAATCCTTCCGGTGTCCGGGCCTGGTGAGGTTTCCCGTGTTGAGTCAAATTAAGCCGCAGGCTCCACTCCTGGTGGTGCCCTTCCGTCAATTCCTTTAAGTTTCAGCTTTGCAACCATACTTCCCCCGGAACCCAAAAGCTTTGGTTTCCCGGAGGCTGCCCGCCGAGTCATCGGAGGAACTGCGGCGGATCGCTGGCTGGCATCGTTTATGGTTAGAACTAGGGCGGTATCTGATCGCCTTCGAACCTCTAACTTTCGTTCTTGATTAATGAAAACATACTTGGCAAATGCTTTCGCTTCTGTTCGTCTTGCGACGATCCAAGAATTTCACCTCTAACGTCGCAATACGAATGCCCCCGCCTGTCCCTATTAATCATTACCTCGGGTTCCGAAAACCAACAAAATAGAACCGAGGTCCTATTCCATTATTCCATGCACACAGTATTCAGGCGGGCTTGCTGCTTTAAGCACTCTAATTTGTTCAAAGTAAACGTGCCGGCCCACCGAGACACTCAACTAAGAGCACCCTGGTAGGATTTCAACGGGGTCCGCCTCGGGACGCGCAAGCACGCCTTCGGCTCGCCCCACCGGCAGGACGTCCCACGATACATGCCAGTTAAACACCGACGGGCGGTGAACCAACAGCGTGGGACACAAATCCAACTACGAGCTTTTTAACCGCAACAACTTTAATATACGCTATTGGAGCTGGAATTACCGCGGCTGCTGGCACCAGACTTGCCCTCCAATAGATACTCGTTAAAGGATTTAAAGTGTACTCATTCCGATTACGGGGCCTCGGATGAGTCCCGTATCGTTATTTTTCGTCACTACCTCCCCGTGCCGGGAGTGGGTAATTTGCGCGCCTGCTGCCTTCCTTGGATGTGGTAGCCGTTTCTCAGGCTCCCTCTCCGGAATCGAACCCTGATTCCCCGTTACCCGTTACAACCATGGTAGGCGCAGAACCTACCATCGACAGTTGATAAGGCAGACATTTGAAAGATGCGTCGCCGGTACGAGGACCGTGCGATCAGCCCAAAGTTATTCAGAGTCACCAAGGCAAACGGACCAGACGAGCCAATCCGATTGGTTTTGATCTAATAAAAGCGTCCCTTCCATCTCTGGTCGGGACTCTGTTTGCATGTATTAGCTCTAGAATTACCACAGTTATCCAAGTAACGTGGGTACGATCTAAGGAACCATAACTGATTTAATGAGCCATTCGCGGTTTCACCTTAATGCGGCTTGTACTGAGACATGCATGGCTTAATCTTTGAGACAAGCATATGACTACTGGCAGGATCAACCAGGGAGCTGCGTCAACGAGAGCTGAGCAGCCGGCCGCCCGGGAGTGTGTCCCGAGGGCCCGCGCGAACACGCAAGCGTCCGCTCAATTATTCTGCAAACAGGAGGAGGCTGAGCTCCCCTGCACGATACACCTCGAAACCCTCTCAGGTCCCGGCGGCGCGCAGCGCCGTCCTAAGTACTTGGTCGGGTTCGAGAGAGGCGCAATCGCCCGGAGATAGGCGAGTAGACGCTTTCAGTGCGAACACCCGTGCTCCCAACTGAGCTTGCCGCTGCCGACAGAGGCCCGGGAGCGTGCTGTCGTGGCATTGCCGGCGGGAAACAACACGCGCCACCTACGGTGACCGGCAGCTCCAACGCCAGCGCCACAGAAGGGCAAAGCCCCACTTGGGTGCAGAAGCGAACTCTCCCAGCACAGCGCACGCGCCAACACGTCCGCAGAGCTGCGATACAAACCACCTGCGAGAACCGCTGGGGGCGACCGAGCAGCAGACGGCGTCGCGACGCCGAGTGCCGGGCGGCGGCGCATCCTCAACGCACACAGTCCGCAATCGGACCAGCACACTGCAGATGTCCACCGCGCTTCGCACCGGGCTCGGCAGAACCCACTTTGGCCGCCTGGCGCCGCGCGCAGGGTGCGCCGGCGCATAGCTGGGACGCCAGCCGGGCCCGTCGGCCGGCGCTCCTGCCACTGGGCGCCCCCCACCAGCCGGCTGTAGTGCGTGCGCTCACGCAGCGCGCGGCCAGCACGCCGGGCGGCCCCCCCTCACCGGCCGGGGACTGTCCCGCCAAGCCACAGCCTCGTATCGCTTCATACCCACATGGCCAACTCAGGTTCGGGGGCATGGCGGGTACCGCCGAAACAACCGGTTCACAGATGTACCGATCGTCGCTATCACCGATGCACCTGCAGCGCGAACAACCGCTCAACAACTGATTTCCAGTTCATTTGCGGATCTTTGGCAGCAAACGTATACGTCAATCTACATTTGCGAAATCTACGATTCTGGCATGCCTGCATGTTATGTGTCACGACACGCTACATCAGCCCACATACACACTGCGGCATGTACACGAGAGAACACGTGGAAGATGGTCCGCGCACGTGTGCAATGTCCCTTGCGCGGTCGACTGTCAACCGGCCTCTGTAGCATGTCGCAGATGTGGAACGCGGTCCACCGTGCTATCATGTTGTGTGGGGCAATACGATTAAATAGGAAAACCCTCGTCGCTACATCAACAGACGGCTCACGCTGATTCCCGGCAGAGGGAGGAGGGGGGGGGGGGGGGGCCAACATGCAATACTTTCGTCCGTACCTACTTACCACATGTCTGTACGGCGTACAACAGTGCAATCTCGCTGTAATGGGGAGACGAGACAAGTAGCATCGTGCACAACATATGGCCCTTATGATTCGCCATTGTAGGGCGCAGCCGGTGTACGGTCAAGCATGTGCCACATTATGTCACTCAGTACGTAACGACGGATGATCAGTGTGGGTTACGCGTACATCAGCGGACAGTCCACACAGGCCGTACCCACAACGTACACTGACTGCATCGACAACCGAATGCAACTGAACAGCTGCAAGGCTCATTTCACAAACAAACGCCTGACCGACCAGCTTGGAAGGGCAGGAGGGGAGGGCGATATTCGTTCTGTAGCGGTACACCCTTCCAGTGGTTAGCGGGACTGTGTAGAAAGTACGCAACACTCGAAAGACCTTTATGTGAGGGTACGCACCATGGCATCAAGAAATACACATGACACCAGAGGATCCAAGCAGTGAACTATGTTCAGAGGGTTGCTGTTAGGCAAAGCTACATTCCTGTGACGTTACATGTGACAGTTAAGGTGCTAGTTGGTAAGTTAGGTTAAGGTGCAGTGTAAGTTAGGTTAAGGTGCAGTGTAAGTTAGGTTAAGGTGCAGTGTAAGTTAGGTTAAGGTGCAGTGTAAGTTAGGTTAAGGTGCAGTGTAAGTTAGGTTAAGGTGCAGTGTAAGTTAGGTTAAGGTGCAGTGTAAGTTAGGTTAAGGTGCAGTGTAAGTTAGGTTAAGGTGCAGTGTAAGTTAGGTTAAGGTGCAGTGTAACTTAGGTTAAGGTGCAGTGTAACTTAGGTTAAGGTGCAGTGTAACTTAGGTTAAGGTGCAGTGTAACTTAGGTTAAGGTGCAGTGTAACTTAGGTTAAGGTGCAGTGTAACTTAGGTTAAGGTGCAGTGTAACTTAGGTTAAGGTGCAGTGTAACTTAGGTTAAGGTGCAGTGTAAGTTAGGTTAAGGTGCAGTGTAACTTAGGTTAAGGTGCAGTGTAACTTAGGTTAAGGTGCAG
>NW_026062483.1:15000-17500 GCF_023897955.1 Schistocerca gregaria
CGGCGGCGCATCCTCAACGCACACAGTCCGCAATCGGACCAGCACACTGCAGATGTCCACCGCGCTTCGCACCGGGCTCGGCAGAACCCACTTTGGCCGCCTGGCGCCGCGCGCAGGGTGCGCCGGCGCATAGCTGGGACGCCAGCCGGGCCCGTCGGCCGGCGCTCCTGCCACTGGGCGCCCCCCACCAGCCGGCTGTAGTGCGTGCGCTCACGCAGCGCGCGGCCAGCACGCCGGGCGGCCCCCCCTCACCGGCCGGGGACTGTCCCGCCAAGCCACAGCCTCGTATCGCTTCATACCCACATGGCCAACTCAGGTTCGGGGGCATGGCGGGTACCGCCGAAACAACCGGTTCACAGATGTACCGATCGTCGCTATCACCGATGCACCTGCAGCGCGAACAACCGCTCAACAACTGATTTCCAGTTCATTTGCGGATCTTTGGCAGCAAACGTATATGTCAATCTACATTTGCGAAATCTACGATTCTGGCATGCCTGCATGTTATGTGTCACGACACGCTACATCAGCCCACATACACACTGCGGCATGTACACGAGAGAACACGTGGAAGATGGTCCGCGCACGTGTGCAATGTCCCTTGCGCGGTCGACTGTCAACCGGCCTCTGTAGCATGTCGCAGATGTGGAACGCGGTCCACCGTGCTAGCATGTTGTGTGGGGCAATACGATTAAATAGGAAAACCCTCGTCGCTACATCAACAGACGGCTCACGCTGATTCCCGGCAGAGGGAGGAGGGGGGGGGGGGGCCAACATGCAATACTTTCGTCCGTACCTACTTACCACATGTCTGTACGGCGTACAACAGTGCAATCTCGCTGTAATGGGGAGACGAGACAAGTAGCATCGTGCACAACATATGGCCCTTATGATTCGCCATTGTAGGGCGCAGCCGGTGTACGGTCAAGCATGTGCCACATTATGTCACTCAGTACGTAACGACGGATGATCAGTGTGGGTTACGCGTACATCAGCGGACAGTCCACACAGGCCGTACCACAACGTACACTGACTGCATCGACAACCGAATGCAACTGAACAGCTGCAAGGCTCATTTCACAAACAAACGCCTGACCGACCAGCTTGGAAGGGCAGGAGGGGAGGGCGATATTCGTTCTGTAGCGGTACACCCTTCCAGTGGTTAGCGGGACTGTGTAGAAAGTACGCAACACTCGAAAGACCTTTATGTGAGGGTACGCACCATGGCATCAAGAAATACACATGACACCAGAGGATCCAAGCAGTGAACTATGTTCAGAGGGTTGCTGTTAGGCAAAGCTACATTCCTGTGACGTTACATGTGACAGTTAAGGTGCAGTGTAAGTTAGGTTAAGGTGCAGTGTAAGTTAGGTTAAGGTGCAGTGTAAGTTAGGTTAAGGTGCAGTGTAAGTTAGGTTAAGGTGCAGTGTAAGTTAGGTTAAGGTGCAGTGTAAGTTAGGTTAAGGTGCAGTGTAAGTTAGGTTAAGGTGCAGTGTAAGTTAGGTTAAGGTGCAGTGTAAGTTAGGTTAAGGTGCAGTGTAACTTAGGTTAAGGTGCAGTGTAACTTAGGTTAAGGTGCAGTGTAACTTAGGTTAAGGTGCAGTGTAACTTAGGTTAAGGTGCAGTGTAACTTAGGTTAAGGTGCAGTGTAACTTAGGTTAAGGTGCAGTGTAACTTAGGTTAAGGTGCAGTGTAACTTAGGTTAAGGTGCAGTGTAACTTAGGTTAAGGTGCAGTGTAACTTAGGTTAAGGTGCAGTGTAACTTAGGTTAAGGTGCAGTGTAAGTTAGGTTAAGGTGCAGTGTAAGTTAGGTTAAGGTGCAGCGTAACTTAGGTTAAGGTGCAGCGTAACTTAGGTTAAGGTGCAGCGTAACTTAGGTTAAGGTGCAGCGTAACTTAGGTTAAGGTGCAGCGTAACTTAGGTTAAGGTGCAGCGTAACTTAGGTTAAGGTGCAGCGTAACTTAGGTTAAGGTGCAGCGTAACTTAGGTTAAGGTGCAGCGTGGGTTAGGTTAGGGGCCAACGTGGGTTAGGTTAGGGGCCAACGTGGGTTAGGTTAGGGGCCAACGTGGGTTAGGTTAGGGGCCAACGTGGGTTAGGTTAGGGGCCAACGTGGGTTAGGTTAGGGGCCAACGTGGGTTAGGTTAGGGGCCAACGTGGGTTAGGTTAGGGGCCAACGTGGGTTAGGTTAGGGGCCAACGTGGGTTAGGTTAGGGGCCAACGTGGGTTAGGTTAGGGGCCAACGTGGGTTAGGTTAGGGGCCAACGTGGGTTAGGTTAGGGGCCAACGTGGGTTAGGTTAGGGGCCAACGTGGGTTAGGTTAGGGGCCAACGTGGGTTAGGTTAGGGGCCAACGTGGGTTAGGTTAAGGGCCAACGTGGGTTAGGTTAAGGGCCAACGTGGGTTAGGTTAAGGGCCAACGTGGGTTAGGTTAAGGGCCAACGTGGGTTAGGTTAAGGGCCAACGTGGGTTAGGTTAAGGGCCAACGTGGGTTAGGTTAAGG
>NW_026062483.1:27500-30000 GCF_023897955.1 Schistocerca gregaria
TGCGTGCGCTCACGCAGCGCGCGGCCAGCACGCCGGGCGGCCCCCCCTCACCGGCCGGGGACTGTCCCGCCAAGCCACAGCCTCGTATCGCTTCATACCCACATGGCCAACTCAGGTTCGGGGGCATGGCGGGTACCGCCGAAACAACCGGTTCACAGATGTACCGATCGTCGCTATCACCGATGCACCTGCAGCGCGAACAACCGCTCAACAACTGATTTCCAGTTCATTTGCGGATCTTTGGCAGCAAACGTATACGTCAATCTACATTTGCGAAATCTACGATTCTGGCATGCCTGCATGTTATGTGTCACGACACGCTACATCAGCCCACATACACACTGCGGCATGTACACGAGAGAACACGTGGAAGATGGTCCGCGCACGTGTGCAATGTCCCTTGCGCGGTCGACTGTCAACCGGCCTCTGTAGCATGTCGCAGATGTGGAACGCGGTCCACCGTGCTATCATGTTGTGTGGGGCAATACGATTAAATAGGAAAACCCTCGTCGCTACATCAACAGACGGCTCACGCTGATTCCCGGCAGAGGGAGGAGGGGGGGGGGGGGGGCCAACATGCAATACTTTCGTCCGTACCTACTTACCACATGTCTGTACGGCGTACAACAGTGCAATCTCGCTGTAATGGGGAGACGAGACAAGTAGCATCGTGCACAACATATGGCCCTTATGATTCGCCATTGTAGGGCGCAGCCGGTGTACGGTCAAGCATGTGCCACATTATGTCACTCAGTACGTAACGACGGATGATCAGTGTGGGTTACGCGTACATCAGCGGACAGTCCACACAGGCCGTACCACAACGTACACTGACTGCATCGACAACCGAATGCAACTGAACAGCTGCAAGGCTCATTTCACAAACAAACGCCTGACCGACCAGCTTGGAAGGGCAGGAGGGGAGGGCGATATTCGTTCTGTAGCGGTACACCCTTCCAGTGGTTAGCGGGACTGTGTAGAAAAAACGCAACACTCGAAAGACCTTTATGTGAGGGTACGCACCATGGCATCAAGAAATACACATGACACCAGAGGATCCAAGCAGTGAACTATGTTCAGAGGGTTGCTGTTAGGCAAAGCTACATTCCTGTGACGTTACATGTGACAGTTAAGGTGCAGTGTAAGTTAGGTTAAGGTGCAGTGTAAGTTAGGTTAAGGTGCAGTGTAAGTTAGGTTAAGGTGCAGTGTAAGTTAGGTTAAGGTGCAGTGTAAGTTAGGTTAAGGTGCAGTGTAAGTTAGGTTAAGGTGCAGTGTAAGTTAGGTTAAGGTGCAGTGTAAGTTAGGTTAAGGTGCAGTGTAAGTTAGGTTAAGGTGCAGTGTAACTTAGGTTAAGGTGCAGTGTAACTTAGGTTAAGGTGCAGTGTAACTTAGGTTAAGGTGCAGTGTAACTTAGGTTAAGGTGCAGTGTAACTTAGGTTAAGGTGCAGTGTAACTTAGGTTAAGGTGCAGTGTAACTTAGGTTAAGGTGCAGTGTAAGTTAGGTTAAGGTGCAGTGTAAGTTAGGTTAAGGTGCAGTGTAACTTAGGTTAAGGTGCAGTGTAAGTTAGGTTAAGGTGCAGTGTAACTTAGGTTAAGGTGCAGTGTAACTTAGGTTAAGGTGCAGTGTAAGTTAGGTTAAGGTGCAGCGTAAGTTAGGTTAAGGTGCAGCGTAACTTAGGTTAAGGTGCAGCGTAACTTAGGTTAAGGTGCAGCGTAACTTAGGTTAAGGTGCAGCGTAACTTAGGTTAAGGTGCAGCGTAACTTAGGTTAAGGTGCAGCGTAACTTAGGTTAAGGTGCAGCGTAACTTAGGTTAAGGTGCAGCGTAACTTAGGTTAAGGTGCAGCGTAACTTAGGTTAAGGTGCAGCGTGGGTTAGGTTAGGGGCCAACGTGGGTTAGGTTAGGGGCCAACGTGGGTTAGGTTAGGGGCCAACGTGGGTTAGGTTAGGGGCCAACGTGGGTTAGGTTAGGGGCCAACGTGGGTTAGGTTAGGGGCCAACGTGGGTTAGGTTAGGGGCCAACGTGGGTTAGGTTAGGGGCCAACGTGGGTTAGGTTAGGGGCCAACGTGGGTTAGGTTAGGGGCCAACGTGGGTTAGGTTAGGGGCCAACGTGGGTTAGGTTAGGGGCCAACGTGGGTTAGGTTAGGGGCCAACGTGGGTTAGGTTAGGGGCCAACGTGGGTTAGGTTAGGGGCCAACGTGGGTTAGGTTAGGGGCCAACGTGGGTTAGGTTAGGGGCCAACGTGGGTTAGGTTAAGGGCCAACGTGGGTTAGGTTAAGGGCCAACGTGGGTTAGGTTAAGGGCCAACGTGGGTTAGGTTAAGGGCCAACGTGGGTTAGGTTAAGGGCCAACGTGGGTTAGGTTAAGGGCCAACGTGGGTTAGGTTAAGGGCCAACGTGGGTTAGGTTAAGGGCCAACGTGGGTTAGGTTAAGGGCCAACGTGGGTTAGGTTAAGGGCCAACGTGGGTTAGGTTAAGGGCCAACGTGGGTTAGGTTAAGGG
>NW_026062483.1:40000-42500 GCF_023897955.1 Schistocerca gregaria
CCGGTGTACGGTCAAGCATGTGCCACATTATGTCACTCAGTACGTAACGACGGATGATCAGTGTGGGTTACGCGTACATCAGCGGACAGTCCACACAGGCCGTACCACAACGTACACTGACTGCATCGACAACCGAATGCAACTGAACAGCTGCAAGGCTCATTTCACAAACAAACGCCTGACCGACCAGCTTGGAAGGGCAGGAGGGGAGGGCGATATTCGTTCTGTAGCGGTACACCCTTCCAGTGGTTAGCGGGACTGTGTAGAAAGTACGCAACACTCGAAAGACCTTTATGTGAGGGTACGCACCATGGCATCAAGAAATACACATGACACCAGAGGATCCAAGCAGTGAACTATGTTCAGAGGGTTGCTGTTAGGCAAAGCTACATTCCTGTGACGTTACATGTGACAGTTAAGGTGCAGTGTAAGTTAGGTTAAGGTGCAGTGTAAGTTAGGTTAAGGTGCAGTGTAAGTTAGGTTAAGGTGCAGTGTAAGTTAGGTTAAGGTGCAGTGTAAGTTAGGTTAAGGTGCAGTGTAAGTTAGGTTAAGGTGCAGTGTAAGTTAGGTTAAGGTGCAGTGTAAGTTAGGTTAAGGTGCAGTGTAACTTAGGTTAAGGTGCAGTGTAACTTAGGTTAAGGTGCAGTGTAACTTAGGTTAAGGTGCAGTGTAACTTAGGTTAAGGTGCAGTGTAACTTAGGTTAAGGTGCAGTGTAACTTAGGTTAAGGTGCAGTGTAAGTTAGGTTAAGGTGCAGTGTAACTTAGGTTAAGGTGCAGTGTAACTTAGGTTAAGGTGCAGTGTAAGTTAGGTTAAGGTGCAGTGTAAGTTAGGTTAAGGTGCAGCGTAACTTAGGTTAAGGTGCAGCGTAACTTAGGTTAAGGTGCAGCGTAACTTAGGTTAAGGTGCAGCGTAACTTAGGTTAAGGTGCAGCGTAACTTAGGTTAAGGTGCAGCGTAACTTAGGTTAAGGTGCAGCGTAACTTAGGTTAAGGTGCAGCGTAACTTAGGTTAAGGTGCAGCGTGGGTTAGGTTAGGGGCCAACGTGGGTTAGGTTAGGGGCCAACGTGGGTTAGGTTAGGGGCCAACGTGGGTTAGGTTAGGGGCCAACGTGGGTTAGGTTAGGGGCCAACGTGGGTTAGGTTAGGGGCCAACGTGGGTTAGGTTAGGGGCCAACGTGGGTTAGGTTAGGGGCCAACGTGGGTTAGGTTAGGGGCCAACGTGGGTTAGGTTAGGGGCCAACGTGGGTTAGGTTAGGGGCCAACGTGGGTTAGGTTAGGGGTCAACGTGGGTTAGGTTAGGGGCCAACGTGGGTTAGGTTAGGGGCCAACGTGGGTTAGGTTAGGGGCCAACGTGGGTTAGGTTAGGGGCCAACGTGGGTTAGGTTAAGGGCCAACGTGGGTTAGGTTAAGGGCCAACGTGGGTTAGGTTAAGGGCCAACGTGGGTTAGGTTAAGGGCCAACGTGGGTTAGGTTAAGGGCCAACGTGGGTTAGGTTAAGGGCCAACGTGGGTTAGGTTAAGGGCCAACGTGGGTTAGGTTAAGGGCCAACGTGGGTTAGGTTAAGGGCCAACGTGGGTTAGGTTAAGGGCCAACGTGGGTTAGGTTAAGGGCCAACGTGGGTTAGGTTAAGGGCCAACGTGGGTTAGGTTAAGGGCCAACGTGGGTTAGGTTAAGGGCCAACGTGGGTTAGGTTAAGGGCCAACGTGGGTTAGGTTGCCAGAGATGTGTCAAATCAGGATGTACGTTTGGCTGGTGTCAGGTGGTGGGTTGGTTCGATGCCTTTATAAGGGGTGTGGCCAAAGGGTATTTTATTACTTGTACCTTTTGTGTTGTGGCGTGGCGTTGCGTCCTGTGTTGATACTGGGTGGACCACTGTGGGTGTTGCTGGCTGATTTGAGCTGCGTTGTTTGCGGGTGATGTGAGACATTCTGTCTTATTAGTGGACGTGACGTTCCTCTTGTCGTTGTTTGGATAGTGTCCTGTGGCAGCGAGGATAAAATGGATGTTGTTGAACGATAGTGCTTTGGTGCTTTCGCTTTGTTACACACAGAGTGGACTGTGAGATAGGGTGACTGGGTCGAGTGCGGTTCACACTGTCCTCCCCAGTTTACAGTATGTATCATCTATGTATGTGGTCCTGCATCATTTACTAAGGAGGGACGTCAGACGACTGAAATATTAGTTATGTACTGATGTAAAGCAGAATGCTTACCTTCCACCAGTGGGCGAGTATCGACTCTGCCCCAGAGTTGCCACCGCAGGAAGAGGTGTCGGAAACACTACCCGCACACCGTCACCACTGTGCGGGGGGACGGACCCTCTATATCCTCAGCGGCGCACTCTTTGCCACCGAGCGTCACGTCTCGCGGCCCGCCGTCCAGAGCATGTATTGGGACAGCGGGACTTTGGCTTTTGGGAGATAACTCTTCATGAAGTGGAAGATATAGGGGTGGACTGCAATGTACGATTGCGGGAAAAGTCCGCCGTACATCCGCTCGAG
>NW_026062483.1:50000-53611 GCF_023897955.1 Schistocerca gregaria
TCAGCCCAAAGTTATTCAGAGTCACCAAGGCAAACGGACCAGACGAGCCAATCCGATTGGTTTTGATCTAATAAAAGCGTCCCTTCCATCTCTGGTCGGGACTCTGTTTGCATGTATTAGCTCTAGAATTACCACAGTTATCCAAGTAACGTGGGTACGATCTAAGGAACCATAACTGATTTAATGAGCCATTCGCGGTTTCACCTTAATGCGGCTTGTACTGAGACATGCATGGCTTAATCTTTGAGACAAGCATATGACTACTGGCAGGATCAACCAGGGAGCTGCGTCAACGAGAGCTGAGCAGCCGGCCGCCCGGGAGTGTGTCCCGAGGGCCCGCGCGAACACGCAAGCGTCCGCTCAATTATTCTGCAAACAGGAGGAGGCTGAGCTCCCCTGCACGATACACCTCGAAACTCTCTCAGGTCCCGGCGGCGCGCAGCGCCGTCCTAAGTACTTGGTCGGGTTCGAGAGAGGCGCAATCGCCCGGAGATAGGCGAGTAGACGCTTTCAGTGCGAACACCCGTGCTCCCAACTGAGCTTGCCGCTGCCGACAGAGGCCCGGGAGCGTGCTGTCGTGGCATTGCCGGCGGGAAACAACACGCGCCACCTACGGTGACCGGCAGCTCCAACGCCAGCGCCACAGAAGGGCAAAGCCCCACTTGGGTGCAGAAGCGAACTCTCCCAGCACAGCGCACGCGCCAACACGTCCGCAGAGCTGCGATACAAACCACCTGCGAGAACCGCTGGGGGCGACCGAGCAGCAGACGGCGTCGCGACGCCGAGTGCCGGGCGGCGGCGCATCCTCAACGCACACAGTCCGCAATCGGACCAGCACACTGCAGATGTCCACCGCGCTTCGCACCGGGCTCGGCAGAACCCACTTTGGCCGCCTGGCGCCGCGCGCAGGGTGCGCCGGCGCATAGCTGGGACGCCAGCCGGGCCCGTCGGCCGGCGCTCCTGCCACTGGGCGCCCCCCACCAGCCGGCTGTAGTGCGTGCGCTCACGCAGCGCGCGGCCAGCACGCCGGGCGGCCCCCCCTCACCGGCCGGGGACTGTCCCGCCAAGCCACAGCCTCGTATCGCTTCATACCCACATGGCCAACTCAGGTTCGGGGGCATGGCGGGTACCGCCGAAACAACCGGTTCACAGATGTACCGATCGTCGCTATCACCGATGCACCTGCAGCGCGAACAACCGCTCAACAACTGATTTCCAGTTCATTTGCGGATCTTTGGCAGCAAACGTATACGTCAATCTACATTTGCGAAATCTACGATTCTGGCATGCCTGCATGTTATGTGTCACGACACGCTACATCAGCCCACATACACACTGCGGCATGTACACGAGAGAACACGTGGAAGATGGTCCGCGCACGTGTGCAATGTCCCTTGCGCGGTCGACTGTCAACCGGCCTCTGTAGCATGTCGCAGATGTGGAACGCGGTCCACCGTGCTATCATGTTGTGTGGGGCAATACGATTAAATAGGAAAACCCTCGTCGCTACATCAACAGACGGCTCACGCTGATTCCCGGCAGAGGGAGGAGGGGGGGGGGGGGGGGCCAACATGCAATACTTTCGTCCGTACCTACTTACCACATGTCTGTACGGCGTACAACAGTGCAATCTCGCTGTAATGGGGAGACGAGACAAGTAGCATCGTGCACAACATATGGCCCTTATGATTCGCCATTGTAGGGCGCAGCCGGTGTACGGTCAAGCATGTGCCACATTATGTCACTCAGTACGTAACGACGGATGATCAGTGTGGGTTACGCGTACATCAGCGGACAGTCCACACAGGCCGTACCACAACGTACACTGACTGCATCGACAACCGAATGCAACTGAACAGCTGCAAGGCTCATTTCACAAACAAACGCCTGACCGACCAGCTTGGAAGGGCAGGAGGGGAGGGCGATATTCGTTCTGTAGCGGTACACCCTTCCAGTGGTTAGCGGGACTGTGTAGAAAGTACGCAACACTCGAAAGACCTTTATGTGAGGGTACGCACCATGGCATCAAGAAATACACATGACACCAGAGGATCCAAGCAGTGAACTATGTTCAGAGGGTTGCTGTTAGGCAAAGCTACATTCCTGTGACGTTACATGTGACAGTTAAGGTGCAGTGTAAGTTAGGTTAAGGTGCAGTGTAAGTTAGGTTAAGGTGCAGTGTAAGTTAGGTTAAGGTGCAGTGTAAGTTAGGTTAAGGTGCAGTGTAAGTTAGGTTAAGGTGCAGTGTAAGTTAGGTTAAGGTGCAGTGTAAGTTAGGTTAAGGTGCAGTGTAAGTTAGGTTAAGGTGCAGTGTAAGTTAGGTTAAGGTGCAGTGTAAGTTAGGTTAAGGTGCAGTGTAAGTTAGGTTAAGGTGCAGTGTAACTTAGGTTAAGGTGCAGTGTAACTTAGGTTAAGGTGCAGTGTAACTTAGGTTAAGGTGCAGTGTAACTTAGGTTAAGGTGCAGTGTAACTTAGGTTAAGGTGCAGTGTAACTTAGGTTAAGGTGCAGTGTAACTTAGGTTAAGGTGCAGTGTAACTTAGGTTAAGGTGCAGTGTAACTTAGGTTAAGGTGCAGTGTAAGTTAGGTTAAGGTGCAGTGTAACTTAGGTTAAGGTGCAGTGTAACTTAGGTTAAGGTGCAGTGTAAGTTAGGTTAAGGTGCAGTGTAAGTTAGGTTAAGGTGCAGCGTAACTTAGGTTAAGGTGCAGCGTAACTTAGGTTAAGGTGCAGCGTAACTTAGGTTAAGGTGCAGCGTAACTTAGGTTAAGGTGCAGCGTAACTTAGGTTAAGGTGCAGCGTAACTTAGGTTAAGGTGCAGCGTAACTTAGGTTAAGGTGCAGCGTAACTTAGGTTAAGGTGCAGCGTAACTTAGGTTAAGGTGCAGCGTAACTTAGGTTAAGGTGCAGCGTGGGTTAGGTTAGGGGCCAACGTGGGTTAGGTTAGGGGCCAACGTGGGTTAGGTTAGGGGCCAACGTGGGTTAGGTTAGGGGCCAACGTGGGTTAGGTTAGGGGCCAACGTGGGTTAGGTTAGGGGCCAACGTGGGTTAGGTTAGGGGCCAACGTGGGTTAGGTTAGGGGCCAACGTGGGTTAGGTTAGGGGCCAACGTGGGTTAGGTTAGGGGCCAACGTGGGTTAGGTTAGGGGCCAACGTGGGTTAGGTTAGGGGCCAACGTGGGTTAGGTTAGGGGCCAACGTGGGTTAGGTTAAGGGCCAACGTGGGTTAGGTTAAGGGCCAACGTGGGTTAGGTTAAGGGCCAACGTGGGTTAGGTTAAGGGCCAACGTGGGTTAGGTTAAGGGCCAACGTGGGTTAGGTTAAGGGCCAACGTGGGTTAGGTTAAGGGCCAACGTGGGTTAGGTTAAGGGCCAACGTGGGTTAGGTTAAGGGCCAACGTGGGTTAGGTTAAGGGCCAACGTGGGTTAGGTTAAGGGCCAACGTGGGTTAGGTTAAGGGCCAACGTGGGTTAGGTTAAGGGCCACGTGGGTTAGGTTAAGGGCCAACGTGGGTTAGGTTGCCAGAGATGTGTCAAATCAGGATGTACGTTTGGCTGGTGTCAGGTGGTGGGTTGGTTCGATGCCTTTATAAGGGGTGTGGCCAACACGCGATCTAGTGT
>NW_026062484.1:0-5000 GCF_023897955.1 Schistocerca gregaria
ACATAGATCCGCGTGTTATAAGGCAGACATTTGAAAGATGCGTCGCCGGTACGAGGACCGTGCGATCAGCCCAAAGTTATTCAGAGTCACCAAGGCAAACGGACCAGACAAGCCAATCCGATTGGTTTTGATCTAATAAAAGCGTCCCTTCCATCTCTGGTCGGGACTCTGTTTGCATGTATTAGCTCTAGAATTACCACAGTTATCCAAGTAACGTGGGTACGATCTAAGGAACCATAACTGATTTAATGAGCCATTCGCGGTTTCACCTTAATGCGGCTTGTACTGAGACATGCATGGCTTAATCTTTGAGACAAGCATATGACTACTGGCAGGATCAACCAGGGAGCTGCGTCAACTAGAGCTGAGCAGCCGGCCGCCCGGGAGTGTGTCCCGGGGGCCCGCGCGAACACGCAAGCGTCCGCTCAATTATTCTGCAAACAGGAGGAGGCCGAGCTCCCCTGCACGATACACCTCGAAACCCTCTCAGGTCCCGGCGGCGCGCAGCGCCGTCCTAGGTACTTGGTCGGTTTCGAGAGAGGCGCAATCGCCCGGAGTTAGGCGAGTAGACGGTTTTAGTGAGAACACCCTTGCTCCCAACTGAGCTTGCCGCTGCCGACAGAGGCCCGGGAGCGTGCTGTCGTGGCATTGCCGGCGGGAGACAACACGCGCCACCTATGGTGACCGGCAGCTCCAACGCCAGCGCCACACAAGGGCAAAGCCCCACTTGGGTGCAGAAGCGAACTCTCCCAGCACAGCGCACGCGCCAACACGTCCGCACAACTGCGATACAAACCACCTGCGAGAACCGCTGGGGCGACCGAGCAGCAGACGGCGTCGCGGCGCCGAGTGCCAGGCGGCGGCGCATCCTCAACGCACACAGTCCTCAATCAGACCAGCACACTGCAGATGTCCACCGCGCTTCGCACCGGGCTCGGCTGAACCAACTTTGGCCGCCAGGCGCCGCGTGCAGGGTGCGCCGCAGCGTAGCTGCGCCGCCTGCCGGGCCCGTCGGCTGGCGCTCCTGCCACTCGGCGCCCCCCACCAGCCGCCTGTTGCGCGTGCGCCCACGCAGCGCGCGGCCAACACGCCGGGCGGCCCCCCTTCACCGGCCGGGAACAGTCCCACCAAGCCACCGCCGCGTATCGCTTCATACCCACATGGGCCTAGTCACGTGTGTGGATGTGGCGGGTACCGCTGAAACAACCGGTTAATAGCTGTACCGATCGTCGCCATCACAGATTCACCTCCAGCGTGAACAACCGCTCAACAACGGATTTCCAGTTCATTTGCGTATCTTGGGCAGTAAACGTAGATGTCCACCTACATTTGCGAATTCAACAATTCTTGCATGCCAGGATGTCATGTGTCACGACACGCTACATCAGACCACATACACACTGCGACATGTGCAGAAGAGAACACGTGGAAGGTGGCCCGCGCACGTATGCGATGTCCCTTCCGCGATCCACTGTCAACCGGCATCTGCGGCATGTCCCAGATATGGAACGCGGTCCACCAGGGTAGCACTTTGTGTGAGGCAATACGACAAAGTCGGAATACACGCGTCACTACATCAGACGGCTCACGCTGACCTGACCTGACCTGACTCACCGCACCACCACCCCCAGCGACCCAGGGTGACATACAATGCGTTCGTACGTTCCTCCCACACGCCTCTACGGCGTACCACAGTGCAACCTAGCTGTTATTGGGAGACGAGACAAGTAGCATCGAGCACATCATATGGAAATTGAGATTCGACACCGTTGGGCACAGCCAGCGTACGGTCACACGTATCACACTACTTCACTCTGTACGTAACGACCGATGATCGGTACAGCGTGTGGGTTACGCGTACGACATCAGCGGACAATGGACACAGACCATACCACGACGTACACTGAGGGCGTCGACATCTGAATGCAACTGAACAGCTGCGAGGCTCATTTAACACTCAAACGCCAGACCGACCAGCTTGAGAGGACAGAGACACAAAGAGGGGGACAGAGGGAGGGGGGGGGGGCGATATAGTCCTATTGCAGTACAATTGACAGTGGATAGCGGGAATATGTGGAAAGTAAGCAACACTCGCAAGACATCTACATGAGGATAACAACGACACCAGAGATTCCGAGCAGTGAACTATGTTAGGCAAAGGGACAACGTGGGTTAGGTTAAGGGACAACGTGGGTTAGGTTAAGGGACAACGTGGGTTAGGTTAAGGGACAACGTGGGTTAGGTTAAGGGACAACGTGGGTTAGGTTAAGGGACAACGTGGGTTAGGTTAAGGGACAACGTGGGTTAGGTTAAGGGACAACGTGGGTTAGGTTAAGGGACAACGTGGGTTAGGTTAAGGGACAACGTGGGTTAGGTTAAGGGACAACGTGGGTTAGGTTAAGGGACAACGTGGGTTAGGTTAAGGGACAACGTGGGTTAGGTTAAGGGACAACGTGGGTTAGGTTAAGGGACAACGTGGGTTAGGTTAAGGGACAACGTGGGTTAGGTTAAGGGACAACGTGGGTTAGGTTAAGGGACAACGTGGGTTAGGTTAAGGGACAACGTGGGTTAGGTTAAGGGACAACGTGGGTTAGGTTAAGGGACAACGTGGGTTAGGTTAAGGGACAACGTGGGTTAGGTTAAGGGACAACGTGGGTTAGGTTAAGGGACAACGTGGGTTAGGTTAAGGGACAACGTGGGTTAGGTTAAGGGACAACGTGGGTTAGGTTAAGGGACAACGTGGGTTAGGTTAAGGGACAACGTGGGTTAGGTTAAGGGACAACGTGGGTTAGGTTAAGGGACAACGTGGGTTAGGTTAAGGGACAACGTGGGTTAGGTTAAGGGACAACGTGGGTTAGGTTAAGGGACAACGTGGGTTAGGTTAAGGGACAACGTGGGTTAGGTTAAGGGACAACGTGGGTTAGGTTAAGGGACAACGTGGGTTAGGTTAAGGGACAACGTGGGTTAGGTTAAGGGACAACGTGGGTTAGGTTAAGGGACAACGTGGGTTAGGTTAAGGGACAACGTGGGTTAGGTTAAGGGACAACGTGGGTTAGGTTAAGGGACAACGTGGGTTAGGTTAAGGGACAACGTGGGTTAGGTTAAGGGACAACGTGGGTTAGGTTAAGGGACAACGTGGGTTAGGTTAAGGGACAACGTGGGTTAGGTTAAGGGACAACGTGGGTTAGGTTAAGGGACAACGTGGGTTAGGTTAAGGGACAACGTGGGTTAGGTTAAGGGACAACGTGGGTTAGGTTAAGGGACAACTTGAGTTAGGTTAAGGGACAACTTGAGTTAGGTTAAGGGACAACTTGAGTTAGGTTAAGGGACAACTTGAGTTAGGTTAAGGGACAACTTGAGTTAGGTTAAGGGACAACTTGAGTTAGGTTAAGGGACAACTTGAGTTAGGTTAAGGGACAACTTGAGTTAGGTTAAGGGACAACTTGAGTTAGGTTAAGGGACAACTTGAGTTAGGTTAAGGGACAACTTGAGTTAGGTTAAGGGACAACTTGAGTTAGGTTAAGGGACAACTTGAGTTAGGTTAAGGGACAACTTGAGTTAGGTTAAGGGACAACTTGAGTTAGGTTAAGGGACAACTTGAGTTAGGTTAAGGGACAACTTGAGTTAGGTTAAGGGACAACTTGAGTTAGGTTAAGGGACAACTTGAGTTAGGTTAAGGGACAACTTGAGTTAGGTTAAGGGACAACTTGAGTTAGGTTAAGGGACAACTTGAGTTAGGTTAAGGGACAACTTGAGTTAGGTTAAGGGACAACTTGAGTTAGGTTAAGGGACAACTTGAGTTAGGTTAAGGGACAACTTGAGTTAGGTTAAGGGATAATGTGGTACAACCACAGTTAGGTTAAGGGATAATGTGGTACAACCACAGTTAGGTTAAGGGATAATGTGGTACAACCACAGTTAGGTTAAGGGATAATGTGGTACAACCACAGTTAGGTTAAGGGATAATGTGGTACAACCACAGTTAGGTTAAGGGATAATGTGGTACAACCACAGTTAGGTTAAGGGATAATGTGGTACAACCACAGTTAGGTTAAGGGATAATGTGGTACAACCACAGTTAGGTTAAGGGATAATGTGGTACAACCACAGTTAGGTTAAGGGATAATGTGGTACAACCACAGTTAGGTTAAGGGATAATGTGGTACAACCACAGTTAGGTTAAGGGATAATGTGGTACAACCACAGTTAGGTTAAGGGATAATGTGGTACAACCACAGTTAGGTTAAGGGATAATGTGGTACAACCACAGTTAGGTTAAGGGATAATGTGGTACAACCACAGTTAGGTTAAGGGATAATGTGGTACAACCACAGTTAGGTTAAGGGATAATGTGGTACAACCACAGTTAGGTTAAGGGATAATGTGGTACAACCACAGTTAGGTTAAGGGATAATGTGGTACAACCACAGTTAGGTTAAGCGATAATGTGGTACAACCACAGTTAGGTTAAGCGATAATGTGGTACAACCACAGTTAGGTTAAGCGATAATGTGGTACAACCACAGTTAGGTTAAGCGATAATGTGGTACAACCACAGTTAGGTTAAGCGATAATGTGGTACAACCACAGTTAGGTTAAGCGATAATGTGGTACAACCACAGTTAGGTTAAGCGATAATGTGGTACAACCACAGTTAGGTTAAGCGATAATGTGGTACAACCACAGTTAGGTTAAGCGATAATGTGGTACAACCACAGTTAGGTTAAGCGATAATGTGGTACAGCCACAGTTAGGTTAAGCGATAATGTGGTACAGCCACAGTTAGGTTAAGCGATAAAGTTGGTTAAATTTGGTATTGTGTGGGAAGGGTGCAGAGAGAGAGGGGGGGGGGTGGATAGTGGTGGCAGTACGCGGATGCCTGAGTCACCGTCAGATACGTCACGTCGGTTCGATGCTTGTAGCAAGAGGCTGGCGGATGTGTGTCTCTCACTTCTGCAATTTTTCATGTGGTATAACACGAGGGCGGGGGATGATATTTG
>NW_026062484.1:15000-25000 GCF_023897955.1 Schistocerca gregaria
TATGGGCTCATAGGCTGAGACAGAGAAAACCTGCGGCGGCGATGAGGAGGCTGCAGCGCCAAGCGCTGTTGCGCCTCACTGGAGCATACAGCACGACTTCCGCCGATGCGCTACTAGTCATCACAGCAATCCCCCCACTTGACCTGCTGGTCAGGGAAAGGGGTGCGCTGTATTGGCTCCGGAAGGGAAATCCGGATGGGGTCAATAACATCTTAGGCCGACCGGCAGACAGCGCTGCTGAAGTCCGGAACTGGCTCTTTGACGAGTGGCAGCAGAGGTGGGACGCGCTCCGCACAAGCAGGCGCGTGCACCATTTTTTCCCCAACGTGAGAGAGCGGATGAGACTTCGGTTTCTGAAACCCTCACGGGGATTGGTGCATTTCTTGACAGGACATGGGCCCTTTTCCACCTACTTGTGTAGGACTGGCAAAAGAGAAACCACAGACTGTGACTGTGGCGAGGAAGGAACCCCGGAGCACACTCTGTGGGACTGTCCACAATTTGCTGAAGTACGGGAACAACTGCCCCCTAACAGAGATGTTAGAGCGCTACTCCGGAGCAGAGAGCACTGGAGAGCGCTCAACACTCTTGCGTCTGCAATATCCGCACAGGCTCTGGATCAATATTTGCAGCGGAGGGCTTTGGAACTCGTGAGGGAAAGAGCAGGAATGCTCCATGACCCCGACACGACTCCGGAGACCAGCAGCAATGATTCAGACGACGACTCATGGGCTGACGATGACTAAGTAGCGACAGACTCTAGGCCAAGAACCCGGAAATTCCGGGCTCGACGATGGGCAAGGCCTGGCTAGCCCGAGCCGAGTGCTGTGGACCCTGCTACCCGCAGGAGAAACGTGCGCCGGCTGATTGCCCATTGTAAGCGGATGCTACGGCGGCACCACCTCCACGCGGTTCCCCGTGGGCACTGGACGGCAGGTCGCGAGACCTAAAGCCCGGTGGCAAAGAGTGCTCCTCTGTGGATATAGAGGGTCCGTTCCCCCGCACAATGGTGACGGTGTGGGGGTAGTTTTTCCAAGACCGCTTCCTGCGGTGGCGACGCTGGGGTAGAGTCGACCACTCGCCCATTGTGGAAGGTAAACATTCTGCTGTTCATCAGTACTTTACTAATAGTTCAGTCGTCTCACGGCACTGCTTAGTAATTGATGCAGGGCCACATAGATAGATGATACATGCGAATGTCCCTATACATGCGGTAAGTTCGTCGTGGCCGCTGGCCGGCAGGCCGCGAGACCTGACGCCCGGCGGCAAAGAGTGCCCCTCTGAGGATATAGATGTTCCGTTCCGCCGCACAATGGTGACGGTGACCGCTGCCTGCGGTGGCAACGCTGGGCAGAGTCGATACTCGCCGTGTGGTGGAAGGTAAACATTATGCGGTACATCAGTACTTTCCTAATAGTTCGGTCGTCTCACGGCACTGCTTAGTAAATGATGCAAGGCCACATATAGATGATTTATGCGAATGTCCCTATACGTGCTGTAAGACTGGGCACACAACGTGAATCGCACGTCAGCCAGACACTCGAACATGCACCACTCTCGGCCTGCAACGGAGACACACAATACGTAAACATCTGGAATGCGACAATGTCGAGTGCATCCTCTCTGCCACATTGCACCGTCGACACTATGATAACCAGAGCAGTAGGTCCACCTATAAAAGCACAATACCCCACTCCTCCGACAACTACCATTGCTCAGATAAATCAACACCACCAACACACATCCTACACAGAGGGGCACCAAATATCATCCCCCGCCCTCGTGTTATACCACATGAAAAATTGCAGAAGTGAGAGACACACATCCGCCAGCCTCTTGCTACAAGCATCGAACCGACGTGACGTATCTGACGGTGACTCAGGCATCCGCGTACTGCCACCACTATCCACCCCCCCCCCTCTCTCTCTGCACCCTTCCCACACAATACCAAATTTAACCAACTTTATCGCTTAACCTAACTGTGGCTGTACCACATTATCGCTTAACCTAACTGTGGCTGTACCACATTATCGCTTAACCTAACTGTGGTTGTACCACATTATCGCTTAACCTAACTGTGGTTGTACCACATTATCGCTTAACCTAACTGTGGTTGTACCACATTATCGCTTAACCTAACTGTGGTTGTACCACATTATCGCTTAACCTAACTGTGGTTGTACCACATTATCGCTTAACCTAACTGTGGTTGTACCACATTATCGCTTAACCTAACTGTGGTTGTACCACATTATCGCTTAACCTAACTGTGGTTGTACCACATTATCGCTTAACCTAACTGTGGTTGTACCACATTATCGCTTAACCTAACTGTGGTTGTACCACATTATCCCTTAACCTAACTGTGGTTGTACCACATTATCCCTTAACCTAACTGTGGTTGTACCACATTATCCCTTAACCTAACTGTGGTTGTACCACATTATCCCTTAACCTAACTGTGGTTGTACCACATTATCCCTTAACCTAACTGTGGTTGTACCACATTATCCCTTAACCTAACTGTGGTTGTACCACATTATCCCTTAACCTAACTGTGGTTGTACCACATTATCCCTTAACCTAACTGTGGTTGTACCACATTATCCCTTAACCTAACTGTGGTTGTACCACATTATCCCTTAACCTAACTGTGGTTGTACCACATTATCCCTTAACCTAACTGTGGTTGTACCACATTATCCCTTAACCTAACTGTGGTTGTACCACATTATCCCTTAACCTAACTGTGGTTGTACCACATTATCCCTTAACCTAACTGTGGTTGTACCACATTATCCCTTAACCTAACTGTGGTTGTACCACATTATCCCTTAACCTAACTGTGGTTGTACCACATTATCCCTTAACCTAACTGTGGTTGTACCACATTATCCCTTAACCTAACTGTGGTTGTACCACATTATCCCTTAACCTAACTGTGGTTGTACCACATTATCCCTTAACCTAACTCAAGTTGTCCCTTAACCTAACTCAAGTTGTCCCTTAACCTAACTCAAGTTGTCCCTTAACCTAACTCAAGTTGTCCCTTAACCTAACTCAAGTTGTCCCTTAACCTAACTCAAGTTGTCCCTTAACCTAACTCAAGTTGTCCCTTAACCTAACTCAAGTTGTCCCTTAACCTAACTCAAGTTGTCCCTTAACCTAACTCAAGTTGTCCCTTAACCTAACTCAAGTTGTCCCTTAACCTAACTCAAGTTGTCCCTTAACCTAACTCAAGTTGTCCCTTAACCTAACTCAAGTTGTCCCTTAACCTAACTCAAGTTGTCCCTTAACCTAACTCAAGTTGTCCCTTAACCTAACTCAAGTTGTCCCTTAACCTAACTCAAGTTGTCCCTTAACCTAACTCAAGTTGTCCCTTAACCTAACTCAAGTTGTCCCTTAACCTAACTCAAGTTGTCCCTTAACCTAACTCAAGTTGTCCCTTAACCTAACTCAAGTTGTCCCTTAACCTAACTCAAGTTGTCCCTTAACCTAACTCAAGTTGTCCCTTAACCTAACTCAAGTTGTCCCTTAACCTAACTCAAGTTGTCCCTTAACCTAACCCACGTTGTCCCTTAACCTAACCCACGTTGTCCCTTAACCTAACCCACGTTGTCCCTTAACCTAACCCACGTTGTCCCTTAACCTAACCCACGTTGTCCCTTAACCTAACCCACGTTGTCCCTTAACCTAACCCACGTTGTCCCTTAACCTAACCCACGTTGTCCCTTAACCTAACCCACGTTGTCCCTTAACCTAACCCACGTTGTCCCTTAACCTAACCCACGTTGTCCCTTAACCTAACCCACGTTGTCCCTTAACCTAACCCACGTTGTCCCTTAACCTAACCCACGTTGTCCCTTAACCTAACCCACGTTGTCCCTTAACCTAACCCACGTTGTCCCTTAACCTAACCCACGTTGTCCCTTAACCTAACCCACGTTGTCCCTTAACCTAACCCACGTTGTCCCTTAACCTAACCCACGTTGTCCCTTAACCTAACCCACGTTGTCCCTTAACCTAACCCACGTTGTCCCTTAACCTAACCCACGTTGTCCCTTAACCTAACCCACGTTGTCCCTTAACCTAACCCACGTTGTCCCTTAACCTAACCCACGTTGTCCCTTAACCTAACCCACGTTGTCCCTTAACCTAACCCACGTTGTCCCTTAACCTAACCCACGTTGTCCCTTAACCTAACCCACGTTGTCCCTTAACCTAACCCACGTTGTCCCTTAACCTAACCCACGTTGTCCCTTAACCTAACCCACGTTGTCCCTTAACCTAACCCACGTTGTCCCTTAACCTAACCCACGTTGTCCCTTAACCTAACCCACGTTGTCCCTTAACCTAACCCACGTTGTCCCTTAACCTAACCCACGTTGTCCCTTAACCTAACCCACGTTGTCCCTTAACCTAACCCACGTTGTCCCTTAACCTAACCCACGTTGTCCCTTAACCTAACCCACGTTGTCCCTTAACCTAACCCACGTTGTCCCTTAACCTAACCCACGTTGTCCCTTAACCTAACCCACGTTGTCCCTTAACCTAACCCACGTTGTCCCTTAACCTAACCCACGTTGTCCCTTAACCTAACCCACGTTGTCCCTTAACCTAACCCACGTTGTCCCTTAACCTAACCCACGTTGTCCCTTAACCTAACCCACGTTGTCCCTTAACCTAACCCACGTTGTCCCTTAACCTAACCCACGTTGTCCCTTAACCTAACCCACGTTGTCCCTTTGCCTAACATAGTTCACTGCTCGGAATCTCTGGTGTCGTTGTTATCCTCATGTAGATGTCTTGCGAGTGTTGCTTACTTTCCACATATTCCCGCTATCCACTGTCAATTGTACTGCAATAGGACTATATCGCCCCCCCCCCCTCCCTCTGTCCCCCTCTTTGTGTCTCTGTCCTCTCAAGCTGGTCGGTCTGGCGTTTGAGTGTTAAATGAGCCTCGCAGCTGTTCAGTTGCATTCAGATGTCGACGCCCTCAGTGTACGTCGTGGTATGGTCTGTGTCCATTGTCCGCTGATGTCGTACGCGTAACCCACACGCTGTACCGATCATCGGTCGTTACGTACAGAGTGAAGTAGTGTGATACGTGTGACCGTACGCTGGCTGTGCCCAACGGTGTCGAATCTCAATTTCCATATGATGTGCTCGATGCTACTTGTCTCGTCTCCCAATAACAGCTAGGTTGCACTGTGGTACGCCGTAGAGGCGTGTGGGAGGAACGTACGAACGCATTGTATGTCACCCTGGGTCGCTGGGGGTGGTGGTGCGGTGAGTCAGGTCAGGTCAGGTCAGCGTGAGCCGTCTGATGTAGTGACGCGTGTATTCCGACTTTGTCGTATTGCCTCACACAAAGTGCTACCCTGGTGGACCGCGTTCCATATCTGGGACATGCCGCAGATGCCGGTTGACAGTGGATCGCGGAAGGGACATCGCATACGTGCGCGGGCCACCTTCCACGTGTTCTCTTCTGCACATGTCGCAGTGTGTATGTGGTCTGATGTAGCGTGTCGTGACACATGACATCCTGGCATGCAAGAATTGTTGAATTCGCAAATGTAGGTGGACATCTACGTTTACTGCCCAAGATACGCAAATGAACTGGAAATCCGTTGTTGAGCGGTTGTTCACGCTGGAGGTGAATCTGTGATGGCGACGATCGGTACAGCTATTAACCGGTTGTTTCAGCGGTACCCGCCACATCCACACACGTGACTAGGCCCATGTGGGTATGAAGCGATACGCGGCGGTGGCTTGGTGGGACTGTTCCCGGCCGGTGAAGGGGGGCCGCCCGGCGTGTTGGCCGCGCGCTGCGTGGGCGCACGCGCAACAGGCGGCTGGTGGGGGGCGCCGAGTGGCAGGAGCGCCAGCCGACGGGCCCGGCAGGCGGCGCAGCTACGCTGCGGCGCACCCTGCACGCGGCGCCTGGCGGCCAAAGTTGGTTCAGCCGAGCCCGGTGCGAAGCGCGGTGGACATCTGCAGTGTGCTGGTCTGATTGAGGACTGTGTGCGTTGAGGATGCGCCGCCGCCTGGCACTCGGCGCCGCGACGCCGTCTGCTGCTCGGTCGCCCCAGCGGTTCTCGCAGGTGGTTTGTATCGCAGTTGTGCGGACGTGTTGGCGCGTGCGCTGTGCTGGGAGAGTTCGCTTCTGCACCCAAGTGGGGCTTTGCCCTTGTGTGGCGCTGGCGTTGGAGCTGCCGGTCACCATAGGTGGCGCGTGTTGTCTCCCGCCGGCAATGCCACGACAGCACGCTCCCGGGCCTCTGTCGGCAGCGGCAAGCTCAGTTGGGAGCAAGGGTGTTCTCACTAAAACCGTCTACTCGCCTAACTCCGGGCGATTGCGCCTCTCTCGAAACCGACCAAGTACCTAGGACGGCGCTGCGCGCCGCCGGGACCTGAGAGGGTTTCGAGGTGTATCGTGCAGGGGAGCTCGGCCTCCTCCTGTTTGCAGAATAATTGAGCGGACGCTTGCGTGTTCGCGCGGGCCCCCGGGACACACTCCCGGGCGGCCGGCTGCTCAGCTCTAGTTGACGCAGCTCCCTGGTTGATCCTGCCAGTAGTCATATGCTTGTCTCAAAGATTAAGCCATGCATGTCTCAGTACAAGCCGCATTAAGGTGAAACCGCGAATGGCTCATTAAATCAGTTATGGTTCCTTAGATCGTACCCACGTTACTTGGATAACTGTGGTAATTCTAGAGCTAATACATGCAAACAGAGTCCCGACCAGAGATGGAAGGGACGCTTTTATTAGATCAAAACCAATCGGATTGGCTTGTCTGGTCCGTTTGCCTTGGTGACTCTGAATAACTTTGGGCTGATCGCACGGTCCTCGTACCGGCGACGCATCTTTCAAATGTCTGCCTTATCAACTGTCGATGGTAGGTTCTGCGCCTACCATGGTTGTAACGGGTAACGGGGAATCAGGGTTCGATTCCGGAGAGGGAGCCTGAGAAACGGCTACCACATCCAAGGAAGGCAGCAGGCGCGCAAATTACCCACTCCCGGCACGGGGAGGTAGTGACGAAAAATAACGATACGGGACTCATCCGAGGCCCCGTAATCGGAATGAGTACACTTTAAATCCTTTAACGAGTATCTATTGGAGGGCAAGTCTGGTGCCAGCAGCCGCGGTAATTCCAGCTCCAATAGCGTATATTAAAGTTGTTGCGGTTAAAAAGCTCGTAGTTGGATTTGTGTCCCACGCTGTTGGTTCACCGCCCGTCGGTGTTTAACTGGCATGTATCGTGGGACGTCCTGCCGGTGGGGCGAGCCGAAGGGGTGCTTTCGCGTCCCGAGGCGGACCCCGTTTAAATCCTACCAGGGTGCTCTTTGTTGAGTGTCTCGGTGGGCCGGCACGTTTACTTTGAACAAATTAGAGTGCTTAAAGCAGGCAAGCCCGCCTGAATACTGTGTGCATGGAATAATGGAATAGGACCTCGGTTCTATTTTGTTGGTTTTCGGAACCCGAGGTAATGATTAATAGGGACAGGCGGGGGCATTCGTATTGCGACGTTAGAGGTGAAATTCTTGGATCGTCGCAAGACGAACAGAAGCGAAAGCATTTGCCAAGTATGTTTTCATTAATCAAGAACGAAAGTTAGAGGTTCGAAGGCGATCAGATACCGCCCTAGTTCTAACCATAAACGATGCCAGCCAGCGATCCGCCGCAGTTCCTCCGATGACTCGGCGGGCAGCCTCCGGGAAACCAAAGCTTTTGGGTTCCGGGGGAAGTATGGTTGCAAAGCTGAAACTTAAAGGAATTGACGGAAGGGCACCACCAGGAGTGGAGCCTGCGGCTTAATTTGACTCAACACGGGAAACCTCACCAGGCCCGGACACCGGAAGGATTGACAGATTGATAGCTCTTTCTTGATTCGGTGGGTGGTGGTGCATGGCCGTTCTTAGTTGGTGGAGCGATTTGTCTGGTTAATTCCGATAACGAACGAGACTCTAGCCTGCTAACTAGTCGCGTGACATCCTTCGTGCTGTCAGCGATTACTTTTCTTCTTAGAGGGACAGGCGGCTTCTAGCCGCACGAGATTGAGCAATAACAGGTCTGTGATGCCCTTAGATGTTCTGGGCCGCACGCGCGCTACACTGAAGGAATCAGCGTGTCTTCCTAGGCCGAAAGGTCGGGGTAACCCGCTGAACCTCCTTCGTGCTAGGGATTGGGGCTTGCAATTGTTCCCCATGAACGAGGAATTCCCAGTAAGCGCGAGTCATAAGCTCGCGTTGATTACGTCCCTGCCCTTTGTACACACCGCCCGTCGCTACTACCGATTGAATGATTTAGTGAGGTCTTCGGACTGGTACGCGGCATCGACTCTGTCGTTGCCGATGCTACCGGAAAGATGACCAAACTTGATCATTTAGAGGAAGTAAAAGTCGTAACAAGGTTTCCGTAGGTGAACCTGCGGAAGGATCATTACCGACTAGACTGCATGTCTTTCGATGTGCGTGTCGTGTCGCGCAACACGCTACCTGTACGGCAGTGGCCGTGCGCCGCGTGCGGAACCACGCGTGCCTCTCAAAACTAGCGGAAGTGTTGTTGTTGTTGTTGTTGTGTGGTACGAGCGCTGAAGCTCTGGAGCGGCTGGCCTGCGGTACCTGGCGCCTGGCGCCGGTTTTGAATGACGTTCGCCCGAGTGCCTGTCCGCTCCGGTGTGGAGCCGTACGACGCCCATCGGCTGTGAGGCCGTTGGACACAAAAAAAATAGTGGAACAGGGGCCGTCAGACGCCTCAGTCCCGCAAATGCTACTGTCTTGAAAGAGACAGTGGGAGACTGAAAAGGAAAAGATCACCCAGGACGGTGGATCACTCGGCTCGTGGGTCGATGAAGAACGCAGCAAATTGCGCGTCGACATGTGAACTGCAGGACACATGAACATCGACGTTTCGAACGCACATTGCGGTCCATGGATTCCGTTCCCGGGCCACGTCTGGCTGAGGGTCGGCTACGTATACTGAAGCGCGCGGCGTTTGTCCCGCTTCGGAGACGTGGGAGTGTCGTGGTCGCCTGTGTGGCCGGCCGCGTCTCCTTAAACGTGCGATGCGCGCCCGTCGCCTGGCGGTTCGCATACCGGTACTTTCTCGGTAGCGTGCACAGCCGGCTGGCGGTGTGGCGTGCGACACCTCGTACAACGACCTCAGAGCAGGCGAGACTACCCGCTGAATTTAAGCATATTACTAAGCGGAGGAAAAGAAACTAACAAGGATTCCCCCAGTAGCGGCGAGCGAACAGGGAAGAGTCCAGCACCGAACCCCGCAGGCTGCCGCCTGTCGTGGCATGTGGTGTTTGGGAGGGTCCACTACCCCGACGCCTCGCGCCGAGCCCAAGTCCAACTTGAATGAGGCCACGGCCCGTAGAGGGTGCCAGGCCCGTAGCGGCCGGTGCGAGCGTCGGCGGGACCTCTCCTTCGAGTCGGGTTGCTTGAGAGTGCAGCTCCAAGTGGGTGGTAAACTCCATCTGAGACTAAATATGACCACGAGACCGATAGCGAACAAGTACCGTGAGGGAAAGTTGAAAAGAACTTTGAAGAGAGAGTTCAAAAGTACGTGAAACCGTTCTGGGGTAAACGTGAGAAGTCCGAAAGGTCGAACGGGTGAGATTCACGCCCATCCGGCCACTGGCCCCCGCCCTCGGCAGATGGGGCCGGCCGCCCGCGCGGAGCAATCCGCGGCGGGGTCGTGTCCGGTTGCCTTTCCACTCGCCGCGGGGTGGGGCCGTTCCGGTGTGCGGTGGGCCGCACTTCTCCCCTAGTAGGACGTCGCGACCCGCTGGGTGCCGGCCTACGGCCCGGGTGCGCAGCCTGTCCTTCCGCGGGCCTCGGTTCGCGTCTGTTGGGCAGAGCCCCGGTGTCCTGGCTGGCTGCTCGGCGGTATATCTGGAGGAGTCGATTCGCCCCTTTGGGCGCTCGGGCTCCCGGCAAGCGCGCGCGGTTCTTCCCGGATGACGGACCTACCTGGCCCGGCCCCGGAC
>NW_026062484.1:30000-43437 GCF_023897955.1 Schistocerca gregaria
AGTCTTTTGTTCGTGACAGTCTGGCGGCTGACCCCTGGGGTACACCGTACAAGATTGCCGTGTCAAAAGTTCGGTCACCGACGGTCCTGTCGACCCTAAGGAAGATCGATGGCAGTCACACCAAGGACTGGCAAGAGTCAGCTGAGCTCCTCATGAGTACCTTATTGCCCGACGATAGTAGCGAAGATGAGGACGAGGAACAGGGGAATTTGAGGCGACAACTCCATGAGCTGTATGCCGATGAGACGCCTGTTGCTCCGTTCACTGAACGTGAAGTTACCGCCGCAATTCTTGAATTGCGCCGTAAAAAGGCGACGGGCCATGATGGACTCGCTGCCGAGGTTCTCCAAGCCCTGTGCGCGGAGATCTGCCCTTACCTGACTAACCTCTACAATGAGTGCTTACGTCAGGGACGGGTACCAGAATCGTGGAAGTTGGCCGAAGTGGTCATTCTGAGAAAGGGTGAGGACAAGGATCCGGAAGTGCTGAAATCATACCGACCCATCTGTCTCTTGAACTCCATGGCTAAGCTCCAGGAGAAGCTCCTATGCCTTCGGCTAGAGCAACACCGGGAACTTAGGGGACGCAGTCCCGACCAATATGGATTCAGGAGGGGTCTGTGTACAGAAGATGCTATAAACAAGGCAATGTTGTTGGTGGACACATCTACAGCCAAGTACGTTGCGGGGATAATGGTTGACATCGCTGGGGCTTTCGACAACCTCTGGTGGCCGGCACTGTTCGACAGCCTAAGGAAGTTGGAATGTCCTGGGCCCCTGTACCGGTGCCTGCTAGACTACTGCCGTAACCGGCGGGCGGTTTTGCGGTGCCCGGGGCGGGCGGTTGAGAAGTCGATCACCAAGGGATGCCCACAGGGCTCGGTCTGCGGTCCCATATTCTGGGATGTAGGCCTCGAGCCTGTGTTGGCGGAACTAGGAGAACTGCGACAAGTGCGAGGCGTAGTAGCGTACGCCGATGACATCCTTCTAGTGATAGAAGGTGACTCTCGGGCAATGTTGGAAGTAAACTGCAACGCAGCGCTCAACGCCCTGCAGCAGTGGTGCCATAAAGTGAAGCTGAAGCTGTCTGCAGAGAAGACTGTGTATATCTTGCTGCGCGGCCGTTTGGCACGTGGCCCTGTACTCCGAATTGCTGGCGGTGCCAACGATGGAGCTATCAGGCGAACACGCATGGCGAGGTATCTGGGAATCCACCTCGATGAGTCCAGACTGTTCTCTGCGCATATCGAGATCGTATGTCGCAAAAGCCAGGCCCTCTTCCACAAGATAGCCAGTATTGCAAACAAGCAATACCATCTGCCATTGCAGACATTAAGGCTATATCACTCGAGCATTCTCGTGGCCATCACGGCTTACGGGTCGAGTGTATGGGCTCATAGGCTGAGACAGAGAAAACCTGCGGCGGCGATGAGGAGGCTGCAGCGCCAAGCGCTGTTGCGCCTCACTGGAGCATACAGCACGACTTCCGCCGATGCGCTACTAGTCATCACAGCAATCCCCCCACTTGACCTGCTGGTCAGGGAAAGGGGTGCGCTGTATTGGCTCCGGAAGGGAAATCCGGATGGGGTCAATAACATCTTAGGCCGACCGGCAGACAGCGCTGCTGAAGTCCGGAACTGGCTCTTTGACGAGTGGCAGCAGAGGTGGGACGCGCTCCGCACAAGCAGGCGCGTGCACCATTTTTTCCCCAACGTGAGAGAGCGGATGAGACTTCGGTTTCTGAAACCCTCACGGGGATTGGTGCATTTCTTGACAGGACATGGGCCCTTTTCCACCTACTTGTGTAGGACTGGCAAAAGAGAAACCACAGACTGTGACTGTGGCGAGGAAGGAACCCCGGAGCACACTCTGTGGGACTGTCCACAATTTGCTGAAGTACGGGAACAACTGCCCCCTAACAGAGATGTTAGAGCGCTACTCCGGAGCAGAGAGCACTGGAGAGCGCTCAACACTCTTGCGTCTGCAATATCCGCACAGGCTCTGGATCAATATTTGCAGCGGAGGGCTTTGGAACTCGTGAGGGAAAGAGCAGGAATGCTCCATGACCCCGACACGACTCCGGAGACCAGCAGCAATGATTCAGACGACGACTCATGGGCTGACGATGACTAAGTAGCGACAGACTCTAGGCCAAGAACCCGGAAATTCCGGGCTCGACGATGGGCAAGGCCTGGCTAGCCCGAGCCGAGTGCTGTGGACCCTGCTACCCGCAGGAGAAACGTGCGCCGGCTGATTGCCCATTGTAAGCGGATGCTACGGCGGCACCACCTCCACGCGGTTCCCCGTGGGCACTGGACGGCAGGTCGCGAGACCTAAAGCCCGGTGGCAAAGAGTGCTCCTCTGTGGATATAGAGGGTCCGTTCCCCCGCACAATGGTGACGGTGTGGGGGTAGTTTTTCCAAGACCGCTTCCTGCGGTGGCGACGCTGGGGTAGAGTCGACCACTCGCCCATTGTGGAAGGTAAACATTCTGCTGTTCATCAGTACTTTACTAATAGTTCAGTCGTCTCACGGCACTGCTTAGTAATTGATGCAGGGCCACATAGATAGATGATACATGCGAATGTCCCTATACATGCGGTAAGTTCGTCGTGGCCGCTGGCCGGCAGGCCGCGAGACCTGACGCCCGGCGGCAAAGAGTGCCCCTCTGAGGATATAGATGTTCCGTTCCGCCGCACAATGGTGACGGTGACCGCTGCCTGCGGTGGCAACGCTGGGCAGAGTCGATACTCGCCGTGTGGTGGAAGGTAAACATTATGCGGTACATCAGTACTTTCCTAATAGTTCGGTCGTCTCACGGCACTGCTTAGTAAATGATGCAAGGCCACATATAGATGATTTATGCGAATGTCCCTATACGTGCTGTAAGACTGGGCACACAACGTGAATCGCACGTCAGCCAGACACTCGAACATGCACCACTCTCGGCCTGCAACGGAGACACACAATACGTAAACATCTGGAATGCGACAATGTCGAGTGCATCCTCTCTGCCACATTGCACCGTCGACACTATGATAACCAGAGCAGTAGGTCCACCTATAAAAGCACAATACCCCACTCCTCCGACAACTACCATTGCTCAGATAAATCAACACCACCAACACACATCCTACACAGAGGGGCACCAAATATCATCCCCCGCCCTCGTGTTATACCACATGAAAAATTGCAGAAGTGAGAGACACACATCCGCCAGCCTCTTGCTACAAGCATCGAACCGACGTGACGTATCTGACGGTGACTCAGGCATCCGCGTACTGCCACCACTATCCACCCCCCCCCCTCTCTCTCTGCACCCTTCCCACACAATACCAAATTTAACCAACTTTATCGCTTAACCTAACTGTGGCTGTACCACATTATCGCTTAACCTAACTGTGGCTGTACCACATTATCGCTTAACCTAACTGTGGTTGTACCACATTATCGCTTAACCTAACTGTGGTTGTACCACATTATCGCTTAACCTAACTGTGGTTGTACCACATTATCGCTTAACCTAACTGTGGTTGTACCACATTATCGCTTAACCTAACTGTGGTTGTACCACATTATCGCTTAACCTAACTGTGGTTGTACCACATTATCGCTTAACCTAACTGTGGTTGTACCACATTATCGCTTAACCTAACTGTGGTTGTACCACATTATCGCTTAACCTAACTGTGGTTGTACCACATTATCGCTTAACCTAACTGTGGTTGTACCACATTATCCCTTAACCTAACTGTGGTTGTACCACATTATCCCTTAACCTAACTGTGGTTGTACCACATTATCCCTTAACCTAACTGTGGTTGTACCACATTATCCCTTAACCTAACTGTGGTTGTACCACATTATCCCTTAACCTAACTGTGGTTGTACCACATTATCCCTTAACCTAACTGTGGTTGTACCACATTATCCCTTAACCTAACTGTGGTTGTACCACATTATCCCTTAACCTAACTGTGGTTGTACCACATTATCCCTTAACCTAACTGTGGTTGTACCACATTATCCCTTAACCTAACTGTGGTTGTACCACATTATCCCTTAACCTAACTGTGGTTGTACCACATTATCCCTTAACCTAACTGTGGTTGTACCACATTATCCCTTAACCTAACTGTGGTTGTACCACATTATCCCTTAACCTAACTGTGGTTGTACCACATTATCCCTTAACCTAACTGTGGTTGTACCACATTATCCCTTAACCTAACTGTGGTTGTACCACATTATCCCTTAACCTAACTGTGGTTGTACCACATTATCCCTTAACCTAACTGTGGTTGTACCACATTATCCCTTAACCTAACTGTGGTTGTACCACATTATCCCTTAACCTAACTCAAGTTGTCCCTTAACCTAACTCAAGTTGTCCCTTAACCTAACTCAAGTTGTCCCTTAACCTAACTCAAGTTGTCCCTTAACCTAACTCAAGTTGTCCCTTAACCTAACTCAAGTTGTCCCTTAACCTAACTCAAGTTGTCCCTTAACCTAACTCAAGTTGTCCCTTAACCTAACTCAAGTTGTCCCTTAACCTAACTCAAGTTGTCCCTTAACCTAACTCAAGTTGTCCCTTAACCTAACTCAAGTTGTCCCTTAACCTAACTCAAGTTGTCCCTTAACCTAACTCAAGTTGTCCCTTAACCTAACTCAAGTTGTCCCTTAACCTAACTCAAGTTGTCCCTTAACCTAACTCAAGTTGTCCCTTAACCTAACTCAAGTTGTCCCTTAACCTAACTCAAGTTGTCCCTTAACCTAACTCAAGTTGTCCCTTAACCTAACTCAAGTTGTCCCTTAACCTAACTCAAGTTGTCCCTTAACCTAACTCAAGTTGTCCCTTAACCTAACTCAAGTTGTCCCTTAACCTAACTCAAGTTGTCCCTTAACCTAACTCAAGTTGTCCCTTAACCTAACTCAAGTTGTCCCTTAACCTAACTCAAGTTGTCCCTTAACCTAACTCAAGTTGTCCCTTAACCTAACCCACGTTGTCCCTTAACCTAACCCACGTTGTCCCTTAACCTAACCCACGTTGTCCCTTAACCTAACCCACGTTGTCCCTTAACCTAACCCACGTTGTCCCTTAACCTAACCCACGTTGTCCCTTAACCTAACCCACGTTGTCCCTTAACCTAACCCACGTTGTCCCTTAACCTAACCCACGTTGTCCCTTAACCTAACCCACGTTGTCCCTTAACCTAACCCACGTTGTCCCTTAACCTAACCCACGTTGTCCCTTAACCTAACCCACGTTGTCCCTTAACCTAACCCACGTTGTCCCTTAACCTAACCCACGTTGTCCCTTAACCTAACCCACGTTGTCCCTTAACCTAACCCACGTTGTCCCTTAACCTAACCCACGTTGTCCCTTAACCTAACCCACGTTGTCCCTTAACCTAACCCACGTTGTCCCTTAACCTAACCCACGTTGTCCCTTAACCTAACCCACGTTGTCCCTTAACCTAACCCACGTTGTCCCTTAACCTAACCCACGTTGTCCCTTAACCTAACCCACGTTGTCCCTTAACCTAACCCACGTTGTCCCTTAACCTAACCCACGTTGTCCCTTAACCTAACCCACGTTGTCCCTTAACCTAACCCACGTTGTCCCTTAACCTAACCCACGTTGTCCCTTAACCTAACCCACGTTGTCCCTTAACCTAACCCACGTTGTCCCTTAACCTAACCCACGTTGTCCCTTAACCTAACCCACGTTGTCCCTTAACCTAACCCACGTTGTCCCTTAACCTAACCCACGTTGTCCCTTAACCTAACCCACGTTGTCCCTTAACCTAACCCACGTTGTCCCTTAACCTAACCCACGTTGTCCCTTAACCTAACCCACGTTGTCCCTTAACCTAACCCACGTTGTCCCTTAACCTAACCCACGTTGTCCCTTAACCTAACCCACGTTGTCCCTTAACCTAACCCACGTTGTCCCTTAACCTAACCCACGTTGTCCCTTAACCTAACCCACGTTGTCCCTTAACCTAACCCACGTTGTCCCTTAACCTAACCCACGTTGTCCCTTAACCTAACCCACGTTGTCCCTTAACCTAACCCACGTTGTCCCTTAACCTAACCCACGTTGTCCCTTAACCTAACCCACGTTGTCCCTTAACCTAACCCACGTTGTCCCTTAACCTAACCCACGTTGTCCCTTAACCTAACCCACGTTGTCCCTTTGCCTAACATAGTTCACTGCTCGGAATCTCTGGTGTCGTTGTTATCCTCATGTAGATGTCTTGCGAGTGTTGCTTACTTTCCACATATTCCCGCTATCCACTGTCAATTGTACTGCAATAGGACTATATCGCCCCCCCCCCCTCCCTCTGTCCCCCTCTTTGTGTCTCTGTCCTCTCAAGCTGGTCGGTCTGGCGTTTGAGTGTTAAATGAGCCTCGCAGCTGTTCAGTTGCATTCAGATGTCGACGCCCTCAGTGTACGTCGTGGTATGGTCTGTGTCCATTGTCCGCTGATGTCGTACGCGTAACCCACACGCTGTACCGATCATCGGTCGTTACGTACAGAGTGAAGTAGTGTGATACGTGTGACCGTACGCTGGCTGTGCCCAACGGTGTCGAATCTCAATTTCCATATGATGTGCTCGATGCTACTTGTCTCGTCTCCCAATAACAGCTAGGTTGCACTGTGGTACGCCGTAGAGGCGTGTGGGAGGAACGTACGAACGCATTGTATGTCACCCTGGGTCGCTGGGGGTGGTGGTGCGGTGAGTCAGGTCAGGTCAGGTCAGCGTGAGCCGTCTGATGTAGTGACGCGTGTATTCCGACTTTGTCGTATTGCCTCACACAAAGTGCTACCCTGGTGGACCGCGTTCCATATCTGGGACATGCCGCAGATGCCGGTTGACAGTGGATCGCGGAAGGGACATCGCATACGTGCGCGGGCCACCTTCCACGTGTTCTCTTCTGCACATGTCGCAGTGTGTATGTGGTCTGATGTAGCGTGTCGTGACACATGACATCCTGGCATGCAAGAATTGTTGAATTCGCAAATGTAGGTGGACATCTACGTTTACTGCCCAAGATACGCAAATGAACTGGAAATCCGTTGTTGAGCGGTTGTTCACGCTGGAGGTGAATCTGTGATGGCGACGATCGGTACAGCTATTAACCGGTTGTTTCAGCGGTACCCGCCACATCCACACACGTGACTAGGCCCATGTGGGTATGAAGCGATACGCGGCGGTGGCTTGGTGGGACTGTTCCCGGCCGGTGAAGGGGGGCCGCCCGGCGTGTTGGCCGCGCGCTGCGTGGGCGCACGCGCAACAGGCGGCTGGTGGGGGGCGCCGAGTGGCAGGAGCGCCAGCCGACGGGCCCGGCAGGCGGCGCAGCTACGCTGCGGCGCACCCTGCACGCGGCGCCTGGCGGCCAAAGTTGGTTCAGCCGAGCCCGGTGCGAAGCGCGGTGGACATCTGCAGTGTGCTGGTCTGATTGAGGACTGTGTGCGTTGAGGATGCGCCGCCGCCTGGCACTCGGCGCCGCGACGCCGTCTGCTGCTCGGTCGCCCCAGCGGTTCTCGCAGGTGGTTTGTATCGCAGTTGTGCGGACGTGTTGGCGCGTGCGCTGTGCTGGGAGAGTTCGCTTCTGCACCCAAGTGGGGCTTTGCCCTTGTGTGGCGCTGGCGTTGGAGCTGCCGGTCACCATAGGTGGCGCGTGTTGTCTCCCGCCGGCAATGCCACGACAGCACGCTCCCGGGCCTCTGTCGGCAGCGGCAAGCTCAGTTGGGAGCAAGGGTGTTCTCACTAAAACCGTCTACTCGCCTAACTCCGGGCGATTGCGCCTCTCTCGAAACCGACCAAGTACCTAGGACGGCGCTGCGCGCCGCCGGGACCTGAGAGGGTTTCGAGGTGTATCGTGCAGGGGAGCTCGGCCTCCTCCTGTTTGCAGAATAATTGAGCGGACGCTTGCGTGTTCGCGCGGGCCCCCGGGACACACTCCCGGGCGGCCGGCTGCTCAGCTCTAGTTGACGCAGCTCCCTGGTTGATCCTGCCAGTAGTCATATGCTTGTCTCAAAGATTAAGCCATGCATGTCTCAGTACAAGCCGCATTAAGGTGAAACCGCGAATGGCTCATTAAATCAGTTATGGTTCCTTAGATCGTACCCACGTTACTTGGATAACTGTGGTAATTCTAGAGCTAATACATGCAAACAGAGTCCCGACCAGAGATGGAAGGGACGCTTTTATTAGATCAAAACCAATCGGATTGGCTTGTCTGGTCCGTTTGCCTTGGTGACTCTGAATAACTTTGGGCTGATCGCACGGTCCTCGTACCGGCGACGCATCTTTCAAATGTCTGCCTTATCAACTGTCGATGGTAGGTTCTGCGCCTACCATGGTTGTAACGGGTAACGGGGAATCAGGGTTCGATTCCGGAGAGGGAGCCTGAGAAACGGCTACCACATCCAAGGAAGGCAGCAGGCGCGCAAATTACCCACTCCCGGCACGGGGAGGTAGTGACGAAAAATAACGATACGGGACTCATCCGAGGCCCCGTAATCGGAATGAGTACACTTTAAATCCTTTAACGAGTATCTATTGGAGGGCAAGTCTGGTGCCAGCAGCCGCGGTAATTCCAGCTCCAATAGCGTATATTAAAGTTGTTGCGGTTAAAAAGCTCGTAGTTGGATTTGTGTCCCACGCTGTTGGTTCACCGCCCGTCGGTGTTTAACTGGCATGTATCGTGGGACGTCCTGCCGGTGGGGCGAGCCGAAGGGGTGCTTTCGCGTCCCGAGGCGGACCCCGTTTAAATCCTACCAGGGTGCTCTTTGTTGAGTGTCTCGGTGGGCCGGCACGTTTACTTTGAACAAATTAGAGTGCTTAAAGCAGGCAAGCCCGCCTGAATACTGTGTGCATGGAATAATGGAATAGGACCTCGGTTCTATTTTGTTGGTTTTCGGAACCCGAGGTAATGATTAATAGGGACAGGCGGGGGCATTCGTATTGCGACGTTAGAGGTGAAATTCTTGGATCGTCGCAAGACGAACAGAAGCGAAAGCATTTGCCAAGTATGTTTTCATTAATCAAGAACGAAAGTTAGAGGTTCGAAGGCGATCAGATACCGCCCTAGTTCTAACCATAAACGATGCCAGCCAGCGATCCGCCGCAGTTCCTCCGATGACTCGGCGGGCAGCCTCCGGGAAACCAAAGCTTTTGGGTTCCGGGGGAAGTATGGTTGCAAAGCTGAAACTTAAAGGAATTGACGGAAGGGCACCACCAGGAGTGGAGCCTGCGGCTTAATTTGACTCAACACGGGAAACCTCACCAGGCCCGGACACCGGAAGGATTGACAGATTGATAGCTCTTTCTTGATTCGGTGGGTGGTGGTGCATGGCCGTTCTTAGTTGGTGGAGCGATTTGTCTGGTTAATTCCGATAACGAACGAGACTCTAGCCTGCTAACTAGTCGCGTGACATCCTTCGTGCTGTCAGCGATTACTTTTCTTCTTAGAGGGACAGGCGGCTTCTAGCCGCACGAGATTGAGCAATAACAGGTCTGTGATGCCCTTAGATGTTCTGGGCCGCACGCGCGCTACACTGAAGGAATCAGCGTGTCTTCCTAGGCCGAAAGGTCGGGGTAACCCGCTGAACCTCCTTCGTGCTAGGGATTGGGGCTTGCAATTGTTCCCCATGAACGAGGAATTCCCAGTAAGCGCGAGTCATAAGCTCGCGTTGATTACGTCCCTGCCCTTTGTACACACCGCCCGTCGCTACTACCGATTGAATGATTTAGTGAGGTCTTCGGACTGGTACGCGGCATCGACTCTGTCGTTGCCGATGCTACCGGAAAGATGACCAAACTTGATCATTTAGAGGAAGTAAAAGTCGTAACAAGGTTTCCGTAGGTGAACCTGCGGAAGGATCATTACCGACTAGACTGCATGTCTTTCGATGTGCGTGTCGTGTCGCGCAACACGCTACCTGTACGGCAGTGGCCGTGCGCCGCGTGCGGAACCACGCGTGCCTCTCAAAACTAGCGGAAGTGTTGTTGTTGTTGTTGTTGTGTGGTACGAGCGCTGAAGCTCTGGAGCGGCTGGCCTGCGGTACCTGGCGCCTGGCGCCGGTTTTGAATGACGTTCGCCCGAGTGCCTGTCCGCTCCGGTGTGGAGCCGTACGACGCCCATCGGCTGTGAGGCCGTTGGACACAAAAAAAATAGTGGAACAGGGGCCGTCAGACGCCTCAGTCCCGCAAATGCTACTGTCTTGAAAGAGACAGTGGGAGACTGAAAAGGAAAAGATCACCCAGGACGGTGGATCACTCGGCTCGTGGGTCGATGAAGAACGCAGCAAATTGCGCGTCGACATGTGAACTGCAGGACACATGAACATCGACGTTTCGAACGCACATTGCGGTCCATGGATTCCGTTCCCGGGCCACGTCTGGCTGAGGGTCGGCTACGTATACTGAAGCGCGCGGCGTTTGTCCCGCTTCGGAGACGTGGGAGTGTCGTGGTCGCCTGTGTGGCCGGCCGCGTCTCCTTAAACGTGCGATGCGCGCCCGTCGCCTGGCGGTTCGCATACCGGTACTTTCTCGGTAGCGTGCACAGCCGGCTGGCGGTGTGGCGTGCGACACCTCGTACAACGACCTCAGAGCAGGCGAGACTACCCGCTGAATTTAAGCATATTACTAAGCGGAGGAAAAGAAACTAACAAGGATTCCCCCAGTAGCGGCGAGCGAACAGGGAAGAGTCCAGCACCGAACCCCGCAGGCTGCCGCCTGTCGTGGCATGTGGTGTTTGGGAGGGTCCACTACCCCGACGCCTCGCGCCGAGCCCAAGTCCAACTTGAATGAGGCCACGGCCCGTAGAGGGTGCCAGGCCCGTAGCGGCCGGTGCGAGCGTCGGCGGGACCTCTCCTTCGAGTCGGGTTGCTTGAGAGTGCAGCTCCAAGTGGGTGGTAAACTCCATCTGAGACTAAATATGACCACGAGACCGATAGCGAACAAGTACCGTGAGGGAAAGTTGAAAAGAACTTTGAAGAGAGAGTTCAAAAGTACGTGAAACCGTTCTGGGGTAAACGTGAGAAGTCCGAAAGGTCGAACGGGTGAGATTCACGCCCATCCGGCCACTGGCCCCCGCCCTCGGCAGATGGGGCCGGCCGCCCGCGCGGAGCAATCCGCGGCGGGGTCGTGTCCGGTTGCCTTTCCACTCGCCGCGGGGTGGGGCCGTTCCGGTGTGCGGTGGGCCGCACTTCTCCCCTAGTAGGACGTCGCGACCCGCTGGGTGCCGGCCTACGGCCCGGGTGCGCAGCCTGTCCTTCCGCGGGCCTCGGTTCGCGTCTGTTGGGCAGAGCCCCGGTGTCCTGGCTGGCTGCTCGGCGGTATATCTGGAGGAGTCGATTCGCCCCTTTGGGCGCTCGGGCTCCCGGCAAGCGCGCGCGGTTCTTCCCGGATGACGGACCTACCTGGCCCGGCCCCGGACCCGCGCCGCTGTTGGCTCGGGATGCTCTCGGGCGGAATAATCGCTCCCGTCAGCGGCGCTTCAGCTTTGGACAATTTCACGACCCGTCTTGAAACACGGACCAAGGAGTCTAACATGTGCGCGAGTCATTGGGCTGTACGAAACCTAAAGGCGTAATGAAAGTGAAGGTCTCGCCTTGCGCGGGCCGAGGGAGGATGGGGCTTCCCCGCCCTTCACGGGGCGGCGGCCTCCGCACTCCCGGGGCGTCTCGTCCTCATTGCGAGGTGAGGCGCACCTAGAGCGTACACGTTGGGACCCGAAAGATGGTGAACTATGCCTGGCCAGGACGAAGTCAGGGGAAACCCTGATGGAGGTCCGTAGCGATTCTGACGTGCAAATCGATCGTCGGAGCTGGGTATAGGGGCGAAAGACTAATCGAACCATCTAGTAGCTGGTTCCCTCCGAAGTTTCCCTCAGGATAGCTGGTGCTCGTACGAGTCTCATCCGGTAAAGCGAATGATTAGAGGCCTTGGGGCCGAAACGACCTCAACCTATTCTCAAACTTTAAATGGGTGAGATCTCCGGCTTGCTTGATATGCTGAAGCCGCGAGCAAACGACTCGGATCGGAGTGCCAAGTGGGCCACTTTTGGTAAGCAGAACTGGCGCTGTGGGATGAACCAAACGCCGAGTTAAGGCGCCCGAATCGACGCTCATGGGAAACCATGAAAGGCGTTGGTTGCTTAAGACAGCAGGACGGTGGCCATGGAAGTCGGAATCCGCTAAGGAGTGTGTAACAACTCACCTGCCGAAGCAACTAGCCCTGAAAATGGATGGCGCTGAAGCGTCGTGCCTATACTCGGCCGTCAGTCTGGCAGTCATGGCCGGTCCTCGCGGCCGGCCGCGAAGCCCTGACGAGTAGGAGGGTCGCGGCGGTGGGCGCAGAAGGGTCTGGGCGTGAGCCTGCCTGGAGCCGCCGTCGGTGCAGATCTTGGTGGTAGTAGCAAATACTCCAGCGAGGCCCTGGAGGGCTGACGCGGAGAAGGGTTTCGTGTGAACAGCCGTTGCACACGAGTCAGTCGATCCTAAGCCCTAGGAGAAATCCGATGTTGATGGGGGCCGTCATAGCATGATGCACTTTGTGCTGGCCCCCGTTGGGCGAAAGGGAATCCGGTTCCTATTCCGGAACCCGGCAGCGGAACCGATATAAGTCGGGCCCCTCTTTTAGAGATGCTCGTCGGGGTAACCCAAAAGGACCCGGAGACGCCGTCGGGAGATCGGGGAAGAGTTTTCTTTTCTGCATGAGCGTTCGAGTTCCCTGGAATCCTCTAGCAGGGAGATAGGGTTTGGAACGCGAAGAGCACCGCAGTTGCGGCGGTGTCCCGATCTTCCCCTCGGACCTTGAAAATCCGGGAGAGGGCCACGTGGAGGTGTCGCGCCGGTTCGTACCCATATCCGCAGCAGGTCTCCAAGGTGAAGAGCCTCTAGTCGATAGAATAATGTAGGTAAGGGAAGTCGGCAAATTGGATCCGTAACTTCGGGATAAGGATTGGCTCTGAGGATCGGGGCGTGTCGGGCTTGGTCGGGAAGTGGGTCAGCGCTAACGTGCCGGGCCTGGGCGAGGTGAGTGCCGTAGGGGTGCCGGTAAGTGCGGGCGTTTAGCGCGGGCGTGGTCTGCTCTCGCCGTTGGTTGGCCTCGTGCTGGCCGGCGGTGCAGGATGCGCGCGCCTGCGCGGCGTTCGCGCCCCGGTGCTTCAACCTGCGTGCAGGATCCGAGCTCGGTCCCGTGCCTTGGCCTCCCACGGATCTTCCTTGCTGCGAGGCCGCGTCCGCCTTAGCGTGCTCCTCCGGGGGCGCGCGGGTGCGCGGATTCTCTTCGGCCGCCATTCAACGATCAACTCAGAACTGGCACGGACTGGGGGAATCCGACTGTCTAATTAAAACAAAGCATTGCGATGGCCCTAGCGGGTGTTGACGCAATGTGATTTCTGCCCAGTGCTCTGAATGT
>NW_026062485.1:5000-7500 GCF_023897955.1 Schistocerca gregaria
CCGGCGGGAAACAACACGCGCCACCTACGGTGACCGGCAGCTCCAACGCCAGCGCCACAGAAGGGCAAAGCCCCACTTGGGTGCAGAAGCGAACTCTCCCAGCACAGCGCACGCGCCAACACGTCCGCAGAGCTGCGATACAAACCACCTGCGAGAACCGCTGGGGGCGACCGAGCAGCAGACGGCGTCGCGACGCCGAGTGCCGGGCGGCGGCGCATCCTCAACGCACACAGTCCGCAATCGGACCAGCACACTGCAGATGTCCACCGCGCTTCGCACCGGGCTCGGCAGAACCCACTTTGGCCGCCTGGCGCCGCGCGCAGGGTGCGCCGGCGCATAGCTGGGACGCCAGCCGGGCCCGTCGGCCGGCGCTCCTGCCACTGGGCGCCCCCCACCAGCCGGCTGTAGTGCGTGCGCTCACGCAGCGCGCGGCCAGCACGCCGGGCGGCCCCCCCTCACCGGCCGGGGACTGTCCCGCCAAGCCACAGCCTCGTATCGCTTCATACCCACATGGCCAACTCAGGTTCGGGGGCATGGCGGGTACCGCCGAAACAACCGGTTCATAGATGTACCGATCGTCGCTATCACCGATGCACCTGCAGCGCGAACAACCGCTCAACAACTGATTTCCAGTTCATTTGCGGATCTTTGGCAGCAAACGTATACGTCAATCTACATTTGCGAAATCTACGATTCTGGCATGCCTGCATGTTATGTGTCACGACACGCTACATCAGCCCACATACACACTGCGGCATGTACACGAGAGAACACGTGGAAGATGGTCCGCGCACGTGTGCAATGTCCCTTGCGCGGTCGACTGTCAACCGGCCTCTGTAGCATGTCGCAGATGTGGAACGCGGTCCACCGTGCTATCATGTTGTGTGGGGCAATACGATTAAATAGGAAAACCCTCGTCGCTACATCAACAGACGGCTCACGCTGATTCCCGGCAGAGGGAGGAGGGGGGGGGGGGGGGGCCAACATGCAATACTTTCGTCCGTACCTACCTACCACATGTCTGTACGGCGTACAACAGTGCAATCTCGCTGTAATGGGGAGACGAGACAAGTAGCATCGTGCACAACATATGGCCCTTATGATTCGCCATTGTAGGGCGCAGCCGGTGTACGGTCAAGCATGTGCCACATTATGTCACTCAGTACGTAACGACGGATGATCAGTGTGGGTTACGCGTACATCAGCGGACAGTCCACACAGGCCGTACCACAACGTACACTGACTGCATCGACAACCGAATGCAACTGAACAGCTGCAAGGCTCATTTCACAAACAAACGCCTGACCGACCAGCTTGGAAGGGCAGGAGGGGAGGGCGATATTCGTTCTGTAGCGGTACACCCTTCCAGTGGTTAGCGGGACTGTGTAGAAAGTACGCAACACTCGAAAGACCTTTATGTGAGGGTACGCACCATGGCATCAAGAAATACACATGACACCAGAGGATCCAAGCAGTGAACTATGTTCAGAGGGTTGCTGTTAGGCAAAGCTACATTCCTGTGACGTTACATGTGACAGTTAAGGTGCAGTGTAAGTTAGGTTAAGGTGCAGCGTAAGTTAGGTTAAGGTGCAGCGTAAGTTAGGTTAAGGTGCAGCGTAAGTTAGGTTAAGGTGCAGCGTAAGTTAGGTTAAGGTGCAGCGTAACTTGGGTTAAGGTGCAGCGTAACTTGGGTTAAGGTGCAGCGTAACTTGGGTTAAGGTGCAGCGTAACTTGGGTTAAGGTGCAGCGTAACTTGGGTTAAGGTGCAGCGTAACTTGGGTTAAGGTGCAGCGTAACTTGGGTTAAGGTGCAGCGTAACTTGGGTTAAGGTGCAGCGTAACTTGGGTTAAGGTGCAGCGTAACTTGGGTTAAGGTGCAGCGTAACTTGGGTTAAGGTGCAGCGTAACTTGGGTTAAGGTGCAGCGTAACTTGGGTTAAGGTGCAGCGTAACTTGGGTTAAGGTGCAGCGTAACTTGGGTTAAGGTGCAGCGTAACTTGGGTTAAGGTGCAGCGTAACTTGGGTTAAGGTGCAGCGTAACTTGGGTTAAGGTGCAGCGTAACTTGGGTTAAGGTGCAGCGTAACTTGGGTTAAGGTGCAGCGTAACTTGGGTTAAGGTGCAGCGTAACTTGGGTTAAGGTGCAGCGTAACTTGGGTTAAGGTGCAGCGTAACTTGGGTTAAGGTGCAGCGTAACTTGGGTTAAGGTGCAGCGTAACTTGGGTTAAGGTGCAGCGTAACTTGGGTTAAGGTGCAGCGTAACTTGGGTTAAGGTGCAGCGTAACTTGGGTTAAGGTGCAGCGTAACTTGGGTTAAGGTGCAGCGTAACTTAGGTTAAGGTGCCAACGTGGGTTAGGTTAAGGGGCCAACGTGGGTTAGGTTAAGGGCCAACGTGGGTTAGGTTAAGGGCCAACGTGGGTTAGGTTAAGGGCCAACGTGGGTTAGGTTAAGGGCCAACGTGGGTTAGGTTAAGGGCCAACGTGGGTTAGGTTAAGGGCCAACGT
>NW_026062485.1:15000-20000 GCF_023897955.1 Schistocerca gregaria
TAGAGTCTCGTTCGTTATCGGAATTAACCAGACAAATCGCTCCACCAACTAAGAACGGCCATGCACCACCACCCACCGAATCAAGAAAGAGCTATCAATCTGTCAATCCTTCCGGTGTCCGGGCCTGGTGAGGTTTCCCGTGTTGAGTCAAATTAAGCCGCAGGCTCCACTCCTGGTGGTGCCCTTCCGTCAATTCCTTTAAGTTTCAGCTTTGCAACCATACTTCCCCCGGAACCCAAAAGCTTTGGTTTCCCGGAGGCTGCCCGCCGAGTCATCGGAGGAACTGCGGCGGATCGCTGGCTGGCATCGTTTATGGTTAGAACTAGGGCGGTATCTGATCGCCTTCGAACCTCTAACTTTCGTTCTTGATTAATGAAAACATACTTGGCAAATGCTTTCGCTTCTGTTCGTCTTGCGACGATCCAAGAATTTCACCTCTAACGTCGCAATACGAATGCCCCCGCCTGTCCCTATTAATCATTACCTCGGGTTCCGAAAACCAACAAAATAGAACCGAGGTCCTATTCCATTATTCCATGCACACAGTATTCAGGCGGGCTTGCCTGCTTTAAGCACTCTAATTTGTTCAAAGTAAACGTGCCGGCCCACCGAGACACTCAACTAAGAGCACCCTGGTAGGATTTCAACGGGGTCCGCCTCGGGACGCGCAAGCACGCCTTCGGCTCGCCCCACCGGCAGGACGTCCCACGATACATGCCAGTTAAACACCGACGGGCGGTGAACCAACAGCGTGGGACACAAATCCAACTACGAGCTTTTTAACCGCAACAACTTTAATATACGCTATTGGAGCTGGAATTACCGCGGCTGCTGGCACCAGACTTGCCCTCCAATAGATACTCGTTAAAGGATTTAAAGTGTACTCATTCCGATTACGGGGCCTCGGATGAGTCCCGTATCGTTATTTTTCGTCACTACCTCCCCGTGCCGGGAGTGGGTAATTTGCGCGCCTGCTGCCTTCCTTGGATGTGGTAGCCGTTTCTCAGGCTCCCTCTCCGGAATCGAACCCTGATTCCCCGTTACCCGTTACAACCATGGTAGGCGCAGAACCTACCATCGACAGTTGATAAGGCAGACATTTGAAAGATGCGTCGCCGGTACGAGGACCGTGCGATCAGCCCAAAGTTATTCAGAGTCACCAAGGCAAACGGACCAGACGAGCCAATCCGATTGGTTTTGATCTAATAAAAGCGTCCCTTCCATCTCTGGTCGGGACTCTGTTTGCATGTATTAGCTCTAGAATTACCACAGTTATCCAAGTAACGTGGGTACGATCTAAGGAACCATAACTGATTTAATGAGCCATTCGCGGTTTCACCTTAATGCGGCTTGTACTGAGACATGCATGGCTTAATCTTTGAGACAAGCATATGACTACTGGCAGGATCAACCAGGGAGCTGCGTCAACGAGAGCTGAGCAGCCGGCCGCCCGGGAGTGTGTCCCGAGGGCCCGCGCGAACACGCAAGCGTCCGCTCAATTATTCTGCAAACAGGAGGAGGCTGAGCTCCCCTGCACGATACACCTCGAAACCCTCTCAGGTCCCGGCGGCGCGCAGCGCCGTCCTAAGTACTTGGTCGGGTTCGAGAGAGGCGCAATCGCCCGGAGATGGGCGAGTAGACGCTTTCAGTGCGAACACCCGTGCTCCCAACTGAGCTTGCCGCTGCCGACAGAGGCCCGGGAGCGTGCTGTCGTGGCATTGCCGGCGGGAAACAACACGCGCCACCTACGGTGACCGGCAGCTCCAACGCCAGCGCCACAGAAGGGCAAAGCCCCACTTGGGTGCAGAAGCGAACTCTCCCAGCACAGCGCACGCGCCAACACGTCCGCAGAGCTGCGATACAAACCACCTGCGAGAACCGCTGGGGGCGACCGAGCAGCAGACGGCGTCGCGACGCCGAGTGCCGGGCGGCGGCGCATCCTCAACGCACACAGTCCGCAATCGGACCAGCACACTGCAGATGTCCACCGCGCTTCGCACCGGGCTCGGCAGAACCCACTTTGGCCGCCTGGCGCCGCGCGCAGGGTGCGCCGGCGCATAGCTGGGACGCCAGCCGGGCCCGTCGGCCGGCGCTCCTGCCACTGGGCGCCCCCCACCAGCCGGCTGTAGTGCGTGCGCTCACGCAGCGCGCGGCCAGCACGCCGGGCGGCCCCCCCTCACCGGCCGGGGACTGTCCCGCCAAGCCACAGCCTCGTATCGCTTCATACCCACATGGCCAACTCAGGTTCGGGGGCATGGCGGGTACCGCCGAAACAACCGGTTCATAGATGTACCGATCGTCGCTATCACCGATGCACCTGCAGCGCGAACAACCGCTCAACAACTGATTTCCAGTTCATTTGCGGATCTTTGGCAGCAAACGTATACGTCAATCTACATTTGCGAAATCTACGATTCTGGCATGCCTGCATGTTATGTGTCACGACACGCTACATCAGCCCACATACACACTGCGGCATGTACACGAGAGAACACGTGGAAGATGGTCCGCGCACGTGTGCAATGTCCCTTGCGCGGTCGACTGTCAACCGGCCTCTGTAGCATGTCGCAGATGTGGAACGCGGTCCACCGTGCTATCATGTTGTGTGGGGCAATACGATTAAATAGGAAAACCCTCGTCGCTACATCAACAGACGGCTCACGCTGATTCCCGGCAGAGGGAGGAGGGGGGGGGGGGGGGGCCAACATGCAATACTTTCGTCCGTACCTACCTACCACATGTCTGTACGGCGTACAACAGTGCAATCTCGCTGTAATGGGGAGACGAGACAAGTAGCATCGTGCACAACATATGGCCCTTATGATTCGCCATTGTAGGGCGCAGCCGGTGTACGGTCAAGCATGTGCCACATTATGTCACTCAGTACGTAACGACGGATGATCAGTGTGGGTTACGCGTACATCAGCGGACAGTCCACACAGGCCGTACCACAACGTACACTGACTGCATCGACAACCGAATGCAACTGAACAGCTGCAAGGCTCATTTCACAAACAAACGCCTGACCGACCAGCTTGGAAGGGCAGGAGGGGAGGGCGATATTCGTTCTGTAGCGGTACACCCTTCCAGTGGTTAGCGGGACTGTGTAGAAAGTACGCAACACTCGAAAGACCTTTATGTGAGGGTACGCACCATGGCATCAAGAAATACACATGACACCAGAGGATCCAAGCAGTGAACTATGTTCAGAGGGTTGCTGTTAGGCAAAGCTACATTCCTGTGACGTTACATGTGACAGTTAAGGTGCAGTGTAAGTTAGGTTAAGGTGCAGCGTAAGTTAGGTTAAGGTGCAGCGTAAGTTAGGTTAAGGTGCAGCGTAAGTTAGGTTAAGGTGCAGCGTAAGTTAGGTTAAGGTGCAGCGTAAGTTAGGTTAAGGTGCAGCGTAAGTTAGGTTAAGGTGCAGCGTAAGTTAGGTTAAGGTGCAGCGTAAGTTAGGTTAAGGTGCAGCGTAAGTTAGGTTAAGGTGCAGCGTAAGTTAGGTTAAGGTGCAGCGTAACTTGGGTTAAGGTGCAGCGTAACTTGGGTTAAGGTGCAGCGTAACTTGGGTTAAGGTGCAGCGTAACTTGGGTTAAGGTGCAGCGTAACTTGGGTTAAGGTGCAGCGTAACTTGGGTTAAGGTGCAGCGTAACTTGGGTTAAGGTGCAGCGTAACTTGGGTTAAGGTGCAGCGTAACTTGGGTTAAGGTGCAGCGTAACTTGGGTTAAGGTGCAGCGTAACTTGGGTTAAGGTGCAGCGTAACTTGGGTTAAGGTGCAGCGTAACTTGGGTTAAGGTGCAGCGTAACTTGGGTTAAGGTGCAGCGTAACTTGGGTTAAGGTGCAGCGTAACTTGGGTTAAGGTGCAGCGTAACTTGGGTTAAGGTGCAGCGTAACTTGGGTTAAGGTGCAGCGTAACTTGGGTTAAGGTGCAGCGTAACTTGGGTTAAGGTGCAGCGTAACTTAGGTTAAGGTGCCAACGTGGGTTAGGTTAAGGGGCCAACGTGGGTTAGGTTAAGGGCCAACGTGGGTTAGGTTAAGGGGCCAACGTGGGTTAGGTTAAGGGCCAACGTGGGTTAGGTTAAGGGCCAACGTGGGTTAGGTTAAGGGCCAACGTGGGTTAGGTTAAGGGCCAACGTGGGTTAGGTTAAGGGCCAACGTGGGTTAGGTTAAGGGCCAACGTGGGTTAGGTTAAGGGCCAACGTGGGTTAGGTTAAGGGCCAACGTGGGTTAGGTTAAGGGCCAACGTGGGTTAGGTTAAGGGCCAACGTGGGTTAGGTTAAGGGCCAACGTGGGTTAGGTTAAGGGCCAACGTGGGTTAGGTTAAGGGCCAACGTGGGTTAGGTTAAGGGCCAACGTGGGTTAGGTTAAGGGCCAACGTGGGTTAGGTTAAGGGCCAACGTGGGTTAGGTTAAGGGCCAACGTGGGTTAGGTTGCCAGAGATGTGTCAAATCAGGATGTACGTTTGGCTGGTGTCAGGTGGTGGGTTGGTTCGATGCCTTTATAAGGAGTGTGGCCAAAGGGTATTTTATTACTTGTACCTTTTGTGTTGTGGCGTGGCGTTGCGTCCTGTGTTGATACTGGGTGGACCACTGTGGGTGTTGCTGGCTGATTTGAGCTGCGTTGTTTGCGGGTGGTGTGAGACATTCTGTCTTATTAGTGGACGTGACGTTCCTCTTGTCGTTCTTTGGATAGTGTCCTGTGGCAGCGAGGATAAAATGGATGTTGTTGAACGATAGTGCTTTGGTGCTTTCGCTTTGTTACACACAGAGTGGACTGTGAGATAGGGTGACTGGGTCGAGTGCGGTTCACACTGTCCTCCCCAGTTTACAGTATGTATCATCTATGTATGTGGTCCTGCATCATTTACTAAGCAGGGACGTCAGACGACTGAAATATTAGTTATGTACTGATGTAAAGCAGAATGCTTACCTTCCACCAGTGGGCGAGTATCGACTCTGCCCCAGCGTTGCCACCGCAGGAAGCGGTGTCGGAAACACTACCC
>NW_026062485.1:27500-30000 GCF_023897955.1 Schistocerca gregaria
GTGCCGGGAGTGGGTAATTTGCGCGCCTGCTGCCTTCCTTGGATGTGGTAGCCGTTTCTCAGGCTCCCTCTCCGGAATCGAACCCTGATTCCCCGTTACCCGTTACAACCATGGTAGGCGCAGAACCTACCATCGACAGTTGATAAGGCAGACATTTGAAAGATGCGTCGCCGGTACGAGGACCGTGCGATCAGCCCAAAGTTATTCAGAGTCACCAAGGCAAACGGACCAGACGAGCCAATCCGATTGGTTTTGATCTAATAAAAGCGTCCCTTCCATCTCTGGTCGGGACTCTGTTTGCATGTATTAGCTCTAGAATTACCACAGTTATCCAAGTAACGTGGGTACGATCTAAGGAACCATAACTGATTTAATGAGCCATTCGCGGTTTCACCTTAATGCGGCTTGTACTGAGACATGCATGGCTTAATCTTTGAGACAAGCATATGACTACTGGCAGGATCAACCAGGGAGCTGCGTCAACGAGAGCTGAGCAGCCGGCCGCCCGGGAGTGTGTCCCGAGGGCCCGCGCGAACACGCAAGCGTCCGCTCAATTATTCTGCAAACAGGAGGAGGCTGAGCTCCCCTGCACGATACACCTCGAAACCCTCTCAGGTCCCGGCGGCGCGCAGCGCCGTCCTAAGTACTTGGTCGGGTTCGAGAGAGGCGCAATCGCCCGGAGATGGGCGAGTAGACGCTTTCAGTGCGAACACCCGTGCTCCCAACTGAGCTTGCCGCTGCCGACAGAGGCCCGGGAGCGTGCTGTCGTGGCATTGCCGGCGGGAAACAACACGCGCCACCTACGGTGACCGGCAGCTCCAACGCCAGCGCCACAGAAGGGCAAAGCCCCACTTGGGTGCAGAAGCGAACTCTCCCAGCACAGCGCACGCGCCAACACGTCCGCAGAGCTGCGATACAAACCACCTGCGAGAACCGCTGGGGGCGACCGAGCAGCAGACGGCGTCGCGACGCCGAGTGCCGGGCGGCGGCGCATCCTCAACGCACACAGTCCGCAATCGGACCAGCACACTGCAGATGTCCACCGCGCTTCGCACCGGGCTCGGCAGAACCCACTTTGGCCGCCTGGCGCCGCGCGCAGGGTGCGCCGGCGCATAGCTGGGACGCCAGCCGGGCCCGTCGGCCGGCGCTCCTGCCACTGGGCGCCCCCCACCAGCCGGCTGTAGTGCGTGCGCTCACGCAGCGCGCGGCCAGCACGCCGGGCGGCCCCCCCTCACCGGCCGGGGACTGTCCCGCCAAGCCACAGCCTCGTATCGCTTCATACCCACATGGCCAACTCAGGTTCGGGGGCATGGCGGGTACCGCCGAAACAACCGGTTCATAGATGTACCGATCGTCGCTATCACCGATGCACCTGCAGCGCGAACAACCGCTCAACAACTGATTTCCAGTTCATTTGCGGATCTTTGGCAGCAAACGTATACGTCAATCTACATTTGCGAAATCTACGATTCTGGCATGCCTGCATGTTATGTGTCACGACACGCTACATCAGCCCACATACACACTGCGGCATGTACACGAGAGAACACGTGGAAGATGGTCCGCGCACGTGTGCAATGTCCCTTGCGCGGTCGACTGTCAACCGGCCTCTGTAGCATGTCGCAGATGTGGAACGCGGTCCACCGTGCTATCATGTTGTGTGGGGCAATACGATTAAATAGGAAAACCCTCGTCGCTACATCAACAGACGGCTCACGCTGATTCCCGGCAGAGGGAGGAGGGGGGGGGGGGGGGCCAACATGCAATACTTTCGTCCGTACCTACCTACCACATGTCTGTACGGCGTACAACAGTGCAATCTCGCTGTAATGGGGAGACGAGACAAGTAGCATCGTGCACAACATATGGCCCTTATGATTCGCCATTGTAGGGCGCAGCCGGTGTACGGTCAAGCATGTGCCACATTATGTCACTCAGTACGTAACGACGGATGATCAGTGTGGGTTACGCGTACATCAGCGGACAGTCCACACAGGCCGTACCACAACGTACACTGACTGCATCGACAACCGAATGCAACTGAACAGCTGCAAGGCTCATTTCACAAACAAACGCCTGACCGACCAGCTTGGAAGGGCAGGAGGGGAGGGCGATATTCGTTCTGTAGCGGTACACCCTTCCAGTGGTTAGCGGGACTGTGTAGAAAGTACGCAACACTCGAAAGACCTTTATGTGAGGGTACGCACCATGGCATCAAGAAATACACATGACACCAGAGGATCCAAGCAGTGAACTATGTTCAGAGGGTTGCTGTTAGGCAAAGCTACATTCCTGTGACGTTACATGTGACAGTTAAGGTGCAGTGTAAGTTAGGTTAAGGTGCAGCGTAAGTTAGGTTAAGGTGCAGCGTAAGTTAGGTTAAGGTGCAGCGTAAGTTAGGTTAAGGTGCAGCGTAAGTTAGGTTAAGGTGCAGCGTAAGTTAGGTTAAGGTGCAGCGTAAGTTAGGTTAAGGTGCAGCGTAAGTTAGGTTAAGGTGCAG
>NW_026062485.1:40000-42500 GCF_023897955.1 Schistocerca gregaria
ATCGGACCAGCACACTGCAGATGTCCACCGCGCTTCGCACCGGGCTCGGCAGAACCCACTTTGGCCGCCTGGCGCCGCGCGCAGGGTGCGCCGGCGCATAGCTGGGACGCCAGCCGGGCCCGTCGGCCGGCGCTCCTGCCACTGGGCGCCCCCCACCAGCCGGCTGTAGTGCGTGCGCTCACGCAGCGCGCGGCCAGCACGCCGGGCGGCCCCCCCTCACCGGCCGGGGACTGTCCCGCCAAGCCACAGCCTCGTATCGCTTCATACCCACATGGCCAACTCAGGTTCGGGGGCATGGCGGGTACCGCCGAAACAACCGGTTCATAGATGTACCGATCGTCGCTATCACCGATGCACCTGCAGCGCGAACAACCGCTCAACAACTGATTTCCAGTTCATTTGCGGATCTTTGGCAGCAAACGTATACGTCAATCTACATTTGCGAAATCTACGATTCTGGCATGCCTGCATGTTATGTGTCACGACACGCTACATCAGCCCACATACACACTGCGGCATGTACACGAGAGAACACGTGGAAGATGGTCCGCGCACGTGTGCAATGTCCCTTGCGCGGTCGACTGTCAACCGGCCTCTGTAGCATGTCGCAGATGTGGAACGCGGTCCACCGTGCTATCATGTTGTGTGGGGCAATACGATTAAATAGGAAAACCCTCGTCGCTACATCAACAGACGGCTCACGCTGATTCCCGGCAGAGGGAGGAGGGGGGGGGGGGGGCCAACATGCAATACTTTCGTCCGTACCTACCTACCACATGTCTGTACGGCGTACAACAGTGCAATCTCGCTGTAATGGGGAGACGAGACAAGTAGCATCGTGCACAACATATGGCCCTTATGATTCGCCATTGTAGGGCGCAGCCGGTGTACGGTCAAGCATGTGCCACATTATGTCACTCAGTACGTAACGACGGATGATCAGTGTGGGTTACGCGTACATCAGCGGACAGTCCACACAGGCCGTACCACAACGTACACTGACTGCATCGACAACCGAATGCAACTGAACAGCTGCAAGGCTCATTTCACAAACAAACGCCTGACCGACCAGCTTGGAAGGGCAGGAGGGGAGGGCGATATTCGTTCTGTAGCGGTACACCCTTCCAGTGGTTAGCGGGACTGTGTAGAAAGTACGCAACACTCGAAAGACCTTTATGTGAGGGTACGCACCATGGCATCAAGAAATACACATGACACCAGAGGATCCAAGCAGTGAACTATGTTCAGAGGGTTGCTGTTAGGCAAAGCTACATTCCTGTGACGTTACATGTGACAGTTAAGGTGCAGTGTAAGTTAGGTTAAGGTGCAGCGTAAGTTAGGTTAAGGTGCAGCGTAAGTTAGGTTAAGGTGCAGCGTAACTTAGGTTAAGGTGCAGCGTAACTTAGGTTAAGGTGCAGCGTAACTTAGGTTAAGGTGCAGCGTAACTTAGGTTAAGGTGCAGCGTAAGTTAGGTTAAGGTGCAGCGTAACTTAGGTTAAGGTGCAGCGTAAGTTAGGTTAAGGTGCAGCGTAAGTTAGGTTAAGGTGCAGCGTAAGTTGGGTTAAGGTGCAGCGTAACTTGGGTTAAGGTGCAGCGTAACTTGGGTTAAGGTGCAGCGTAACTTGGGTTAAGGTGCAGCGTAACTTGGGTTAAGGTGCAGCGTAACTTGGGTTAAGGTGCAGCGTAACTTGGGTTAAGGTGCAGCGTAACTTGGGTTAAGGTGCAGCGTAACTTGGGTTAAGGTGCAGCGTAACTTGGGTTAAGGTGCAGCGTAACTTGGGTTAAGGTGCAGCGTAACTTGGGTTAAGGTGCAGCGTAACTTGGGTTAAGGTGCAGCGTAACTTGGGTTAAGGTGCAGCGTAACTTGGGTTAAGGTGCAGCGTAACTTGGGTTAAGGTGCAGCGTAACTTGGGTTAAGGTGCAGCGTAACTTGGGTTAAGGTGCAGCGTAACTTGGGTTAAGGTGCAGCGTAACTTGGGTTAAGGTGCAGCGTAACTTGGGTTAAGGTGCAGCGTAACTTGGGTTAAGGTGCAGCGTAACTTGGGTTAAGGTGCAGCGTAACTTGGGTTAAGGTGCAGCGTAACTTGGGTTAAGGTGCAGCGTAACTTGGGTTAAGGTGCAGCGTAACTTGGGTTAAGGTGCAGCGTAACTTGGGTTAAGGTGCAGCGTAACTTGGGTTAAGGTGCAGCGTAACTTGGGTTAAGGTGCAGCGTAACTTAGGTTAAGGGGCCAACGTGGGTTAGGTTAAGGGGCCAACGTGGGTTAGGTTAAGGGCCAACGTGGGTTAGGTTAAGGGCCAACGTGGGTTAGGTTAAGGGCCAACGTGGGTTAGGTTAAGGGCCAACGTGGGTTAGGTTAAGGGCCAACGTGGGTTAGGTTAAGGGCCAACGTGGGTTAGGTTAAGGGCCAACGTGGGTTAGGTTAAGGGCCAACGTGGGTTAGGTTAAGGGCCAACGTGGGTTAGGTTAAGGGCCAACGTGGGTTAGGTTAAGGGCCAACG
>NW_026062485.1:52500-55000 GCF_023897955.1 Schistocerca gregaria
ATGTCTGTACGGCGTACAACAGTGCAATCTCGCTGTAATGGGGAGACGAGACAAGTAGCATCGTGCACAACATATGGCCCTTATGATTCGCCATTGTAGGGCGCAGCCGGTGTACGGTCAAGCATGTGCCACATTATGTCACTCAGTACGTAACGACGGATGATCAGTGTGGGTTACGCGTACATCAGCGGACAGACCACACAGGCCGTACCACAACGTACACTGACTGCATCGACAACCGAATGCAACTGAACAGCTGCAAGGCTCATTTCACAAACAAACGCCTGACCGACCAGCTTGGAAGGGCAGGAGGGGAGGGCGATATTCGTTCTGTAGCGGTACACCCTTCCAGTGGTTAGCGGGACTGTGTAGAAAGTACGCAACACTCGAAAGACCTTTATGTGAGGGTACGCACCATGGCATCAAGAAATACACATGACACCAGAGGATCCAAGCAGTGAACTATGTTCAGAGGGTTGCTGTTAGGCAAAGCTACATTCCTGTGACGTTACATGTGACAGTTAAGGTGCAGTGTAAGTTAGGTTAAGGTGCAGCGTAAGTTAGGTTAAGGTGCAGCGTAAGTTAGGTTAAGGTGCAGCGTAAGTTAGGTTAAGGTGCAGCGTAACTTAGGTTAAGGTGCAGCGTAACTTAGGTTAAGGTGCAGCGTAACTTAGGTTAAGGTGCAGCGTAACTTAGGTTAAGGTGCAGCGTAAGTTAGGTTAAGGTGCAGCGTAACTTAGGTTAAGGTGCAGCGTAAGTTAGGTTAAGGTGCAGCGTAAGTTAGGTTAAGGTGCAGCGTAACTTGGGTTAAGGTGCAGCGTAACTTGGGTTAAGGTGCAGCGTAACTTGGGTTAAGGTGCAGCGTAACTTGGGTTAAGGTGCAGCGTAACTTGGGTTAAGGTGCAGCGTAACTTGGGTTAAGGTGCAGCGTAACTTGGGTTAAGGTGCAGCGTAACTTGGGTTAAGGTGCAGCGTAACTTGGGTTAAGGTGCAGCGTAACTTGGGTTAAGGTGCAGCGTAACTTGGGTTAAGGTGCAGCGTAACTTGGGTTAAGGTGCAGCGTAACTTGGGTTAAGGTGCAGCGTAACTTGGGTTAAGGTGCAGCGTAACTTGGGTTAAGGTGCAGCGTAACTTGGGTTAAGGTGCAGCGTAACTTGGGTTAAGGTGCAGCGTAACTTGGGTTAAGGTGCAGCGTAACTTGGGTTAAGGTGCAGCGTAACTTGGGTTAAGGTGCAGCGTAACTTGGGTTAAGGTGCAGCGTAACTTGGGTTAAGGTGCAGCGTAACTTGGGTTAAGGTGCAGCGTAACTTGGGTTAAGGTGCAGCGTAACTTGGGTTAAGGTGCAGCGTAACTTGGGTTAAGGTGCAGCGTAACTTGGGTTAAGGTGCAGCGTAACTTGGGTTAAGGTGCAGCGTAACTTGGGTTAAGGTGCAGCGTAACTTAGGTTAAGGTGCAGCGTAACTTAGGTTAAGGGGCCAACGTGGGTTAGGTTAAGGGGCCAACGTGGGTTAGGTTAAGGGCCAACGTGGGTTAGGTTAAGGGCCAACGTGGGTTAGGTTAAGGGCCAACGTGGGTTAGGTTAAGGGCCAACGTGGGTTAGGTTAAGGGCCAACGTGGGTTAGGTTAAGGGCCAACGTGGGTTAGGTTAAGGGCCAACGTGGGTTAGGTTAAGGGCCAACGTGGGTTAGGTTAAGGGCCAACGTGGGTTAGGTTAAGGGCCAACGTGGGTTAGGTTAAGGGCCAACGTGGGTTAGGTTAAGGGCCAACGTGGGTTAGGTTAAGGGCCAACGTGGGTTAGGTTAAGGGCCAACGTGGGTTAGGTTAAGGGCCAACGTGGGTTAGGTTAAGGGCCAACGTGGGTTAGGTTAAGGGCCAACGTGGGTTAGGTTAAGGGCCAACGTGGGTTAGGTTAAGGGCCAACGTGGGTTAGGTTAAGGGCCAACGTGGGTTAGGTTAAGGGCCAACGTGGGTTAGGTTGCCAGAGATGTGTCAAATCAGGATGTACGTTTGGCTGGTGTCAGGTGGTGGGTTGGTTCGATGCCTTTATAAGGAGTGTGGCCAAAGGGTATTTTATTACTTGTACCTTTTGTGTTGTGGCGTGGCGTTGCGTCCTGTGTTGATACTGGGTGGACCACTGTGGGTGTTGCTGGCTGATTTGAGCTGCGTTGTTTGCGGGTGGTGTGAGACATTCTGTCTTATTAGTGGACGTGACGTTCCTCTTGTCGTTCTTTGGATAGTGTCCTGTGGCAGCGAGGATAAAATGGATGTTGTTGAACGATAGTGCTTTGGTGCTTTCGCTTTGTTACACACAGAGTGGACTGTGAGATAGGGTGACTGGGTCGAGTGCGGTTCACACTGTCCTCCCCAGTTTACAGTATGTATCATCTATGTATGTGGTCCTGCATCATTTACTAAGCAGGGACGTCAGACGACTGAAATATTAGTTATGTACTGATGTAAAGCAGAATGCTTACCTTCCACCAGTGGGCGAGTATCGACT
>NW_026062485.1:62500-65000 GCF_023897955.1 Schistocerca gregaria
ATGAGTCCCGTATCGTTATTTTTCGTCACTACCTCCCCGTGCCGGGAGTGGGTAATTTGCGCGCCTGCTGCCTTCCTTGGATGTGGTAGCCGTTTCTCAGGCTCCCTCTCCGGAATCGAACCCTGATTCCCCGTTACCCGTTACAACCATGGTAGGCGCAGAACCTACCATCGACAGTTGATAAGGCAGACATTTGAAAGATGCGTCGCCGGTACGAGGACCGTGCGATCAGCCCAAAGTTATTCAGAGTCACCAAGGCAAACGGACCAGACGAGCCAATCCGATTGGTTTTGATCTAATAAAAGCGTCCCTTCCATCTCTGGTCGGGACTCTGTTTGCATGTATTAGCTCTAGAATTACCACAGTTATCCAAGTAACGTGGGTACGATCTAAGGAACCATAACTGATTTAATGAGCCATTCGCGGTTTCACCTTAATGCGGCTTGTACTGAGACATGCATGGCTTAATCTTTGAGACAAGCATATGACTACTGGCAGGATCAACCAGGGAGCTGCGTCAACGAGAGCTGAGCAGCCGGCCGCCCGGGAGTGTGTCCCGAGGGCCCGCGCGAACACGCAAGCGTCTCGCTCAATTATTCTGCAAACAGGAGGAGGCTGAGCTCCCCTGCACGATACACCTCGAAACCCTCTCAGGTCCCGGCGGCGCGCAGCGCCGTCCTAAGTACTTGGTCGGGTTCGAGAGAGGCGCAATCGCCCGGAGATGGGCGAGTAGACGCTTTCAGTGCGAACACCCGTGCTCCCAACTGAGCTTGCCGCTGCCGACAGAGGCCCGGGAGCGTGCTGTCGTGGCATTGCCGGCGGGAAACAACACGCGCCACCTACGGTGACCGGCAGCTCCAACGCCAGCGCCACAGAAGGGCAAAGCCCCACTTGGGTGCAGAAGCGAACTCTCCCAGCACAGCGCACGCGCCAACACGTCCGCAGAGCTGCGATACAAACCACCTGCGAGAACCGCTGGGGGCGACCGAGCAGCAGACGGCGTCGCGACGCCGAGTGCCGGGCGGCGGCGCATCCTCAACGCACACAGTCCGCAATCGGACCAGCACACTGCAGATGTCCACCGCGCTTCGCACCGGGCTCGGCAGAACCCACTTTGGCCGCCTGGCGCCGCGCGCAGGGTGCGCCGGCGCATAGCTGGGACGCCAGCCGGGCCCGTCGGCCGGCGCTCCTGCCACTGGGCGCCCCCCACCAGCCGGCTGTAGTGCGTGCGCTCACGCAGCGCGCGGCCAGCACGCCGGGCGGCCCCCCCTCACCGGCCGGGGACTGTCCCGCCAAGCCACAGCCTCGTATCGCTTCATACCCACATGGCCAACTCAGGTTCGGGGGCATGGCGGGTACCGCCGAAACAACCGGTTCATAGATGTACCGATCGTCGCTATCACCGATGCACCTGCAGCGCGAACAACCGCTCAACAACTGATTTCCAGTTCATTTGCGGATCTTTGGCAGCAAACGTATACGTCAATCTACATTTGCGAAATCTACGATTCTGGCATGCCTGCATGTTATGTGTCACGACACGCTACATCAGCCCACATACACACTGCGGCATGTACACGAGAGAACACGTGGAAGATGGTCCGCGCACGTGTGCAATGTCCCTTGCGCGGTCGACTGTCAACCGGCCTCTGTAGCATGTCGCAGATGTGGAACGCGGTCCACCGTGCTATCATGTTGTGTGGGGCAATACGATTAAATAGGAAAACCCTCGTCGCTACATCAACAGACGGCTCACGCTGATTCCCGGCAGAGGGAGGAGGGGGGGGGGGGGGCCAACATGCAATACTTTCGTCCGTACCTACCTACCACATGTCTGTACGGCGTACAACAGTGCAATCTCGCTGTAATGGGGAGACGAGACAAGTAGCATCGTGCACAACATATGGCCCTTATGATTCGCCATTGTAGGGCGCAGCCGGTGTACGGTCAAGCATGTGCCACATTATGTCACTCAGTACGTAACGACGGATGATCAGTGTGGGTTACGCGTACATCAGCGGACAGTCCACACAGGCCGTACCACAACGTACACTGACTGCATCGACAACCGAATGCAACTGAACAGCTGCAAGGCTCATTTCACAAACAAACGCCTGACCGACCAGCTTGGAAGGGCAGGAGGGGAGGGCGATATTCGTTCTGTAGCGGTACACCCTTCCAGTGGTTAGCGGGACTGTGTAGAAAGTACGCAACACTCGAAAGACCTTTATGTGAGGGTACGCACCATGGCATCAAGAAATACACATGACACCAGAGGATCCAAGCAGTGAACTATGTTCAGAGGGTTGCTGTTAGGCAAAGCTACATTCCTGTGACGTTACATGTGACAGTTAAGGTGCAGTGTAAGTTAGGTTAAGGTGCAGCGTAAGTTAGGTTAAGGTGCAGCGTAAGTTAGGTTAAGGTGCAGCGTAAGTTAGGTTAAGGTGCAGCGTAACTTAGGTTAAGGTGCAGCGTAACTTAGGTTAAGGTGCAGCGTAAC
>NW_026062485.1:75000-77500 GCF_023897955.1 Schistocerca gregaria
ACACGCGCCACCTACGGTGACCGGCAGCTCCAACGCCAGCGCCACAGAAGGGCAAAGCCCCACTTGGGTGCAGAAGCGAACTCTCCCAGCACAGCGCACGCGCCAACACGTCCGCAGAGCTGCGATACAAACCACCTGCGTGAACCGCTGGGGGCGACCGAGCAGCAGACGGCGTCGCGACGCCGAGTGCCGGGCGGCGGCGCATCCTCAACGCACACAGTCCGCAATCGGACCAGCACACTGCAGATGTCCACCGCGCTTCGCACCGGGCTCGGCAGAACCCACTTTGGCCGCCTGGCGCCGCGCGCAGGGTGCGCCGGCGCATAGCTGGGACGCCAGCCGGGCCCGTCGGCCGGCGCTCCTGCCACTGGGCGCCCCCCACCAGCCGGCTGTAGTGCGTGCGCTCACGCAGCGCGCGGCCAGCACGCCGGGCGGCCCCCCCTCACCGGCCGGGGACTGTCCCGCCAAGCCACAGCCTCGTATCGCTTCATACCCACATGGCCAACTCAGGTTCGGGGGCATGGCGGGTACCGCCGAAACAACCGGTTCATAGATGTACCGATCGTCGCTATCACCGATGCACCTGCAGCGCGAACAACCGCTCAACAACTGATTTCCAGTTCATTTGCGGATCTTTGGCAGCAAACGTATACGTCAATCTACATTTGCGAAATCTACGATTCTGGCATGCCTGCATGTTATGTGTCACGACACGCTACATCAGCCCACATACACACTGCGGCATGTACACGAGAGAACACGTGGAAGATGGTCCGCGCACGTGTGCAATGTCCCTTGCGCGGTCGACTGTCAACCGGCCTCTGTAGCATGTCGCAGATGTGGAACGCGGTCCACCGTGCTATCATGTTGTGTGGGGCAATACGATTAAATAGGAAAACCCTCGTCGCTACATCAACAGACGGCTCACGCTGATTCCCGGCAGAGGGAGGAGGGGGGGGGGGGGGGCCAACATGCAATACTTTCGTCCGTACCTACCTACCACATGTCTGTACGGCGTACAACAGTGCAATCTCGCTGTAATGGGGAGACGAGACAAGTAGCATCGTGCACAACATATGGCCCTTATGATTCGCCATTGTAGGGCGCAGCCGGTGTACGGTCAAGCATGTGCCACATTATGTCACTCAGTACGTAACGACGGATGATCAGTGTGGGTTACGCGTACATCAGCGGACAGTCCACACAGGCCGTACCACAACGTACACTGACTGCATCGACAACCGAATGCAACTGAACAGCTGCAAGGCTCATTTCACAAACAAACGCCTGACCGACCAGCTTGGAAGGGCAGGAGGGGAGGGCGATATTCGTTCTGTAGCGGTACACCCTTCCAGTGGTTAGCGGGACTGTGTAGAAAGTACGCAACACTCGAAAGACCTTTATGTGAGGGTACGCACCATGGCATCAAGAAATACACATGACACCAGAGGATCCAAGCAGTGAACTATGTTCAGAGGGTTGCTGTTAGGCAAAGCTACATTCCTGTGACGTTACATGTGACAGTTAAGGTGCAGTGTAAGTTAGGTTAAGGTGCAGCGTAAGTTAGGTTAAGGTGCAGCGTAAGTTAGGTTAAGGTGCAGCGTAACTTAGGTTAAGGTGCAGCGTAACTTAGGTTAAGGTGCAGCGTAACTTAGGTTAAGGTGCAGCGTAACTTAGGTTAAGGTGCAGCGTAAGTTAGGTTAAGGTGCAGCGTAACTTAGGTTAAGGTGCAGCGTAAGTTAGGTTAAGGTGCAGCGTAAGTTAGGTTAAGGTGCAGCGTAACTTGGGTTAAGGTGCAGCGTAACTTGGGTTAAGGTGCAGCGTAACTTGGGTTAAGGTGCAGCGTAACTTGGGTTAAGGTGCAGCGTAACTTGGGTTAAGGTGCAGCGTAACTTGGGTTAAGGTGCAGCGTAACTTGGGTTAAGGTGCAGCGTAACTTGGGTTAAGGTGCAGCGTAACTTGGGTTAAGGTGCAGCGTAACTTGGGTTAAGGTGCAGCGTAACTTGGGTTAAGGTGCAGCGTAACTTGGGTTAAGGTGCAGCGTAACTTGGGTTAAGGTGCAGCGTAACTTGGGTTAAGGTGCAGCGTAACTTGGGTTAAGGTGCAGCGTAACTTGGGTTAAGGTGCAGCGTAACTTGGGTTAAGGTGCAGCGTAACTTGGGTTAAGGTGCAGCGTAACTTGGGTTAAGGTGCAGCGTAACTTGGGTTAAGGTGCAGCGTAACTTGGGTTAAGGTGCAGCGTAACTTGGGTTAAGGTGCAGCGTAACTTGGGTTAAGGTGCAGCGTAACTTGGGTTAAGGTGCAGCGTAACTTGGGTTAAGGTGCAGCGTAACTTGGGTTAAGGTGCAGCGTAACTTGGGTTAAGGTGCAGCGTAACTTGGGTTAAGGTGCAGCGTAACTTAGGTTAAGGTGCAGCGTAACTTAGGTTAAGGGGCCAACGTGGGTTAGGTTAAGGGGCCAACGTGGGTTAGGTTAAGGGCCAACGTGGGTTAGGTTAAGG
>NW_026062485.1:82500-90000 GCF_023897955.1 Schistocerca gregaria
AATTTGTTTAATACTGCCAAGGCCTTGGAGGCAACGTGATTTATATGTGGAATGTAGCTCCAGGCTTCGTCTATGAAGACGCCCAAGTACTTTGCAGCGCGTGTTCTTGCGACTATACGGTTGTTTAATCTTATGATTGGGTCCCTGGCTAGTCTGCCTTTCAGCAAGATGAAACTTGATTTATGAGGCGCGATTTCCAGTTTTGAACTTTGACACCATTGTATCAGTGTTTCGGATACATGGGCCGCTCTTGTCTCAATCTCGGCACGGCTGTCACCCTCAACAAGAACGAGGAGGTCGTCTGCATACGCCACGACTCCTAATGTCATGTTGTTCCTTTCTAGTGTGTTCAGTAGTGGGTCCATATTCACATCCCAGAACATAGGGCCGCACACAGATCCCTGTGGACAGCCCTTTGAGATGTTCTTAGACACCACGACACCAGGAGCCGTGATTCTGGCGACTCTATTTCTGCAGTAGTCCTTCAGACAACCATATAGCGCCGCCGGGCACTCCAACTCTCGAAGTCGAGAGAAGAGCGCCGGCCACCACAGATTGTCGAAGGCACCCGAAATATCCACCATAACTCCGAGGACGTACTTCCGCGTGGATGAGTGTACAATACTTACGACTTTGTTGATAGCATCAGAAGTTGACTTTCGAGCTCGGAATCCGTATTGCGAGTCACTCATTCCACGTAGGACTCTATGACTAGACAGTCTAGAGACCAGCAGCTTCTCAAATGTCTTTCCCAAGACGTCCAGGAGACAAATCGGACGGTAGGATTTGGGCAGCATTGGATCCTTATCAGGAGCCTTTTTGATAATAATAACCTCTGCCGTCTTCCAGCAGGTTGGGAAGACCTGTGTTTCCATACATCTGTTGTATATTTTCGTGAGGCCCGGAGCCAGTTTGTTTGCAATACATTGCAGAACTTCTGCAGGAATTGCATCCGGCCCCGGGGCCTTGCGCTTTGCAAAGGAGCGAATAGCTGCCTTCACTTCCTCGATGGAGTAGGGGTACACCTGTATGTTGTTGTGGTAGTGTAACTGGTCTTGCCGTCTTATTTCCTGCTGCATCTCGGTGTCAGTGTCAGGTCGATCGTCTGGGAGGAGCACCCTCATTAGCTCCTCAGCGGTCTCTGACCAGTCCTGTGTCATTCTGTCTGCGTCGCCGACTCTTACAGTCGAGAGATGCATTGGTGAGTGAATTTTTTCCCTAACTATTTTGTATGGTGTACCCCATGGATCCAGAGTCAGGTGAGACTTTACAAAATCTTCCCAGCTCCGCTGGCGATGTTGTCGGAGAGTCTCCTTGAAGAGCCATTTCCTTCTCCTATACTGGGCAAGATGGTAGTGCCGTTCCTCCTGGGTGAAGGACCTTTGATAGCTGCTTCGTGCTCTTCTCATAGACTGCCTGAGCCGGGTGAGCTCTGGAGTCCATGGAGAAGTCGCTTTTCGTATGAAGCGCCTTCGCGTTGGTATTGCCGCGGCCAAAGCCGCCCTGATTGAGACAATTAAGGCCCCTACGGCCTCCTCCACTTCAAAAGGACCGTCTCCCAGCTCCGGAGGATGAAATTCCGCCTCCAACAGGTCCCAGTCTGCTCTCCCGTAGTCGTACTGCATTGTCCACCCCTCTGGCACATGCTCCACTTGTGATGCTATCGTAAATTCAATAGCGTTATGATCACTGGTGGTAATGTTGTCATTGACCTGCCAATTTTGAATAGTATTCACAATGTTTGTTGTACAGAGCGTGACATCAATAAAGGACGCTGCCCCAGCTCTGCTCCTGTAGGTAGGAGGGTTGCCGGGGAGATTTACAACATTTAAATTATGTTCCATAATTATATCTTCCAGTGCCTGTCCTCTTTGATCTTGAACTTGGCTGTGCCATAGGGGGGATTTTGCGTTACTGTCCATTGCTATTATTATTGATTTGCCTGCTAGGGCTCGCAATACTGTAGATAACTGCCCAAGATAAATATTGATTGGATCCCTGTATTGACAGTATATATTGATTATATACCAAAATGTATTATAAAAGTTTATCTCCACAACCGTTACATGGGAGGTGCAATACTGTGTCAAGACAGTGGTTTTAATTAACTTGTTGTAAATGACAATTGCTGACATGGGATTTGGACCCATTGATATTACCTGGGCAGTGACGGGAAAGCCTGTGACCTTGCCGGAGGCAGAGCTTGGCTCTTGAATTAGCATAACATCGATGTTCTTTTCTTCCGCTATCTTTCGGAGCTCCTGAGTTACGAGGGAGCTCCTCATAGCATTTATTTGCAGGACTTTTATCTTAGTCCGGATGTCTGGTGTAGAAATGGCTATCAGGCCATACCTGGGCAGGATCAAAACCAATCCTGCCGTGCATCTTGACCATGTTTTTATAGGTCTTGTCAATATCAAACTCCCGACCCCGTCTGATATATAATTTTGACACTAAGTCTTGTAATTTTTCGAAGTCTGTGGGAATATTTAACGCGGCAAGATGAATACAGTCTGCATCCTCCAGTGCCGGGAATGTGACCTTCTCTCCGCGAGGATGCCCGACCCTCACCAGCTGCCTCAGAGCCGCGTTTAGGGCTGTGGGTTCCTCCAGTCTTGACAGTCTTAACGTTTCTTCACAAATGGTGTATGTGTCTCCTGGTGGACACTGAGTGTACATTTTTCCAACTTGAATTGTTTCAACATCCTCTTGCGTCATTTTTGGAGTCTGCTGGTGCTCTGCTGCAGAGACTGGCGTGGCAGCCGACGACGACTCCGCCCCCGAGGACGAGCGGGAACCCCCGCTCCCGGCGGATGAAGCCGCCCCGCCGGTCACCGCCACCTCCCGGAAGCCTAGATGACCCCTCCCTGTGGCCAGGAAACCCCCGACCTGACAGGAGAAATCCGTCGACTCCGGCCGCTCTGTCGGAACAGGAAGTGTGTAGGTCTCTCCCTCCTTGCGCGTGAGAAAGCCCCCACTCTGTGAAGAGGTAGACTCCAAGTTGGTCTGCTCGGTCGCCGGATCTCCTGGAGGACTCCTCCTAATGGCCAGGAAGGACCCAACCTGGCAGGAGAAGTCCCGCATCTCCGGTTGCACGTCTGGAACTAAGACAGAATAGACCTTCCACTCCTCCTCTCGCTCGTCGACCACCGAGGGCAGAGATTCCTGTGATTCCTTAAGCTTCCGCCACCGACCTGCATCTCGCAACTGTTTGCTCGGTGATTTTCGAGTGACTCTATAGCGCGTTGCCATAGTCTGTCCTCTGTATGAGCCGCTGTATCATTATTTTATAGGTTGCACACTCCTTACCGGGAGTGTTGCAGGTGCGTTTCCGGTATTTACAAGGGATGCAGGTGGGCGTTTCTTTGTCGCACTTTGTTTTGTCATGCTTATCGCTTCCACAATTCCCACATACTGGGTTTAGGAAGCTACAGTATTTTGCAACATGTCCGTAATCGTGACATTTGGTACATTTAGCAAGGGCAGTATAGTCCTTGACGGATATTGCATTATAGCCTACGTATAGTCTATTGGTTGTAATGATCTGTTTACGCAATTCCGGTGACACTTCAATGGCATGGTGCACAGTGTTTCTGTCACGAGGACCTGCCTTGAAGCGGACCTTGAATTGTTCTATGAATTCTTCGCGAGTCATTTTGTCCTCAAAATTCTGTGCGTAAACACAGTCAGCCACGTCGTCCTGGGTCATATATGATGGTACATCGTACATCATCATAAGTGGCCTTCGCTTTCTGGGCTTTTCGCATGTAAATGACTCCTGAATTTTAGTATTGTTCATTAGTTTGTCACTGTCCTCAGTAGAGGCCAGTTCGACTATCAATACGTTTTTTGTAGTCCTTATCTGATTTATTTTGATTTTATCTACTCTAGGGTTTATACTCTTTTCAAACTTGGCTTTTGCCGTTTTGACATCGTCCCCTTTCTTAGGCTTTATGAAGACTGTTGGGACAGCTTTCTGTACGTTCTGCTTTATCGTATCTTGCACCGTACGTTTTGTCGTGGTTGGTGCTGCCGCAACTGCAGCATAGGACTTCTGGGGCTTTGCCGCCTCTTTTCTAAGGCGGTCATTTTCCGCCTTTATCTCTTCATATTGCCCCTCGAGCTTGGCATGCGCCAGAGCCCAGTTGGCAACTTCCTCTTTGATCACCCTGATTTGATCTGCGGTGATCTTTCCATGTTTAACGCTTCGGTCAAGAAGCCGAAGAAAATGGGCGTGTCGCTCCATGACGGAGACGTTTGATCTTGCATCAAATGGAGCGTCTTGCTCCAATAGCGCCGTATCACTCTCCACGTTTTCTGCCATCATTGATTGAATTGAAGAGTGATAAATTGGAGGCCCGTCTCTTACCCCGGACCGGCCTCTCTGGCATGGGGGGGGGCAAATTGCAGCTCGCTCACCAGTCCCGCCCCTTGACCAAGAGCTTTAAGAGCTGCTGGGTTTAACACGCCGTTTCCAGCGCACTAGTCCCCTTCCACAACCACATCACTGGGGATTTCACCCGTCCCTCCCCGGCAAATGCCCACCGCATTCCGGAGAGGCGGATTCACCTCTCGGCCTTCGCCCCCTACTCGGCCGAGTTCCCACCTAAAGGCCAAGAACCCAGTCCTACCCAGGTGCTGGGTCGGTCCCCCAGACTTTCGGGGGTCTGGCCCCATCTAACCTAGCCGGGGACATGTCACCATGCCCCGGCTTGACGGAGCATGTCCGGGACATCCCGTTCACGGCGATGAGCCTTTGCCGGCTCGGGCCGTGATCCCTCCCCAGCGAATGTGGCCGTGGGGTTTGCAGAGCTGAGATGTTGTTTGCCCTGCGAGGGACAGATCTTGTGTCCCTTGCGACGCAGCTTCCCCTGCGCCATGCACCCTTTGCTTTCGCCTTGGGTTGGGGGACCATTTAACGTCGTCCAGGACGTGAGGAACTGCAGCAGCCAGACCGCAGGGCCCCAGGATCGTCGTGAGACTTACCCTCATACCCTCGCCCAGCCGCCGCGCTCAACTCAGGAGAGACAGGTGGTGTGTCTCTCGTTACGCAGCTTCCCCTGCGCCACGCACCCTTTGCTTTCGCTTGGGTTGGGGGCACTTAACGTCTTGCCGCGACGGGAGTTTTACGTCCTACCTCGACACACGACAACCCTCACAAATCCACAGCCCAGAGATGTTGAAGGTGGTAGCTGGGTCTTATATTGTGGAGTTTGACATCATCGAGACGGTGCGGCACTCAAGCCCGAGTTACGTTCCCCAGGGGGGTCTCCACACGTACCGGGGGATCATGACCGACCATGTCTCACCCACCGCTTTTGCTAATTAACGGTGGGCCAGTGCGGACCGTGAGGATTGCACCCAGTTAAGGGCTAGCCGTTTAACGTCATGCATGGACGGCCCATCCCGTGTTAGCTTCGCCCCATCTAAGGGGGTTACTGAGCCAGAGAGCCACGACAAGGCCACGAGATTGGACATTACGGTCCCCGCCCCACTCAGGTTCCTCTGAGCCCCGACGCGTTCGTTGACTTCAGGGAATCAGAGGGTCTCCTGGCGGTTTTAACCCAGTTATGGGAGGCAACACACCTCCCCCAGGTGGCGCTGCGCAGACCGCTTTTCTCTGGAGTAGATAGGGACAGCGGGAATCTCGTTAATCCATTCATGCGCGTCACTAATTAGATGACGAGGCATTTGGCTACCTTAAGAGAGTCATAGTTACTCCCGCCGTTTACCCGCGCTTGCTTGAATTTCTTCACGTTGACATTCAGAGCACTGGGCAGAAATCACATTGCGTCAACACCCGCTAGGGCCATCGCAATGCTTTGTTTTAATTAGACAGTCGGATTCCCCCAGTCCGTGCCAGTTCTGAGTTGATCGTTGAATGGCGGCCGAAGAGAATCCGCGCACCCGCGCGCCCCCGGAGGAGCACGCTAAGGCGGACGCGGCCTCGCAGCAAGGAAGATCCGTGGGAGGCCAAGGCACGGGACCGAGCTCGGATCCTGCACGCAGGTTGAAGCACCGGGGCGCGAACGCCGCGCAGGCGCGCGCATCCTGCACCGCCGGCCAGCACGAGGCCAACCAACGGCGAGAGCAGACCACGCCCGCGCTAAACGCCCGCACTTACCGGCACCCCTACGGCACTCACCTCGCCCAGGCCCGGCACGTTAGCGCTGACCCACTTCCCGACCAAGCCCGACACGCCCCGATCCTCAGAGCCAATCCTTATCCCGAAGTTACGGATCCAATTTGCCGACTTCCCTTACCTACATTATTCTATCGACTAGAGGCTCTTCACCTTGGAGACCTGCTGCGGATATGGGTACGAACCGGCGCGACACCTCCACGTGGCCCTCTCCCGGATTTTCAAGGTCCGAGGGGAAGATCGGGACACCGCCGCAACTGCGGTGCTCTTCGCGTTCCAAACCCTATCTCCCTGCTAGAGGATTCCAGGGAACTCGAACGCTCATGCAGAAAAGAAAACTCTTCCCCGATCTCCCGACGGCGTCTCCGGGTCCTTTTGGGTTACCCCGACGAGCATCTCTAAAAGAGGGGCCCGACTTGTATCGGTTCCGCTGCCGGGTTCCGGAATAGGAACCGGATTCCCTTTCGCCCAACGGGGGCCAGCACAAAGTGCATCATGCTATGACGGCCCCCATCAACATCGGATTTCTCCTAGGGCTTAGGATCGACTGACTCGTGTGCAACGGCTGTTCACACGAAACCCTTCTCCGCGTCAGCCCTCCAGGGCCTCGCTGGAGTATTTGCTACTACCACCAAGATCTGCACCGACGGCGGCTCCAGGCAGGCTCACGCCCAGACCCTTCTGCGCCCACCGCCGCGACCCTCCTACTCGTCAGGGCTTCGCGGCCGGCCGCGAGGACCGGCCATGACTGCCAGACTGACGGCCGAGTATAGGCACGACGCTTCAGCGCCATCCATTTTCAGGGCTAGTTGCTTCGGCAGGTGAGTTGTTACACACTCCTTAGCGGATTCCGACTTCCATGGCCACCGTCCTGCTGTCTTAAGCAACCAACGCCTTTCATGGTTTCCCATGAGCGTCGATTCGGGCGCCTTAACTCGGCGTTTGGTTCATCCCACAGCGCCAGTTCTGCTTACCAAAAGTGGCCCACTTGGCACTCCGATCCGAGTCGTTTGCTCGCGGCTTCAGCATATCAAGCAAGCCGGAGATCTCACCCATTTAAAGTTTGAGAATAGGTTGAGGTCGTTTCGGCCCCAAGGCCTCTAATCATTCGCTTTACCGGATGAGACTCGTACGAGCACCAGCTATCCTGAGGGAAACTTCGGAGGGAACCAGCTACTAGATGGTTCGATTAGTCTTTCGCCCCTATACCCAGCTCCGACGATCGATTTGCACGTCAGAATCGCTACGGACCTCCATCAGGGTTTCCCCTGACTTCGTCCTGGCCAGGCATAGTTCACCATCTTTCGGGTCCCAACGTGTACGCTCTAGGTGCGCCTCACCTCGCAATGAGGACGAGA
>NW_026062485.1:92500-97500 GCF_023897955.1 Schistocerca gregaria
CTTTGGTTTCCCGGAGGCTGCCCGCCGAGTCATCGGAGGAACTGCGGCGGATCGCTGGCTGGCATCGTTTATGGTTAGAACTAGGGCGGTATCTGATCGCCTTCGAACCTCTAACTTTCGTTCTTGATTAATGAAAACATACTTGGCAAATGCTTTCGCTTCTGTTCGTCTTGCGACGATCCAAGAATTTCACCTCTAACGTCGCAATACGAATGCCCCCGCCTGTCCCTATTAATCATTACCTCGGGTTCCGAAAACCAACAAAATAGAACCGAGGTCCTATTCCATTATTCCATGCACACAGTATTCAGGCGGGCTTGCCTGCTTTAAGCACTCTAATTTGTTCAAAGTAAACGTGCCGGCCCACCGAGACACTCAACTAAGAGCACCCTGGTAGGATTTCAACGGGGTCCGCCTCGGGACGCGCAAGCACGCCTTCGGCTCGCCCCACCGGCAGGACGTCCCACGATACATGCCAGTTAAACACCGACGGGCGGTGAACCAACAGCGTGGGACACAAATCCAACTACGAGCTTTTTAACCGCAACAACTTTAATATACGCTATTGGAGCTGGAATTACCGCGGCTGCTGGCACCAGACTTGCCCTCCAATAGATACTCGTTAAAGGATTTAAAGTGTACTCATTCCGATTACGGGGCCTCGGATGAGTCCCGTATCGTTATTTTTCGTCACTACCTCCCCGTGCCGGGAGTGGGTAATTTGCGCGCCTGCTGCCTTCCTTGGATGTGGTAGCCGTTTCTCAGGCTCCCTCTCCGGAATCGAACCCTGATTCCCCGTTACCCGTTACAACCATGGTAGGCGCAGAACCTACCATCGACAGTTGATAAGGCAGACATTTGAAAGATGCGTCGCCGGTACGAGGACCGTGCGATCAGCCCAAAGTTATTCAGAGTCACCAAGGCAAACGGACCAGACGAGCCAATCCGATTGGTTTTGATCTAATAAAAGCGTCCCTTCCATCTCTGGTCGGGACTCTGTTTGCATGTATTAGCTCTAGAATTACCACAGTTATCCAAGTAACGTGGGTACAATCTAAGGAACCATAACTGATTTAATGAGCCATTCGCGGTTTCACCTTAATGCGGCTTGTACTGAGACATGCATGGCTTAATCTTTGAGACAAGCATATGACTACTGGCAGGATCAACCAGGGAGCTGCGTCAACGAGAGCTGAGCAGCCGGCCGCCCGGGAGTGTGTCCCGAGGGCCCGCGCGAACACGCAAGCGTCCGCTCAATTATTCTGCAAACAGGAGGAGGCTGAGCTCCCCTGCACGATACACCTCGAAACCCTCTCAGGTCCCGGCGGCGCGCAGCGCCGTCCTAAGTACTTGGTCGGGTTCGAGAGAGGCGCAATCGCCCGGAGATGGGCGAGTAGACGCTTTCAGTGCGAACACCCGTGCTCCCAACTGAGCTTGCCGCTGCCGACAGAGGCCCGGGAGCGTGCTGTCGTGGCATTGCCGGCGGGAAACAACACGCGCCACCTACGGTGACCGGCAGCTCCAACGCCAGCGCCACAGAAGGGCAAAGCCCCATTTGGGTGCAGAAGCGAACTCTCCCAGCACAGCGCACGCGCGAACACGTCCGCAGAGCTGCGATACAAACCACCTGCGAGAACCGCTGGGGGCGACCGAGCAGCAGACGGCGTCGCGACGCCGAGTGCCGGGCGGCGGCGCATCCTCAACGCACACAGTCCGCAATCGGACCAGCACACTGCAGATGTCCACCGCGCTTCGCACCGGGCTCGGCAGAACCCACTTTGGCCGCCTGGCGCCGCGCGCAGGGTGCGCCGGCGCATAGCTGGGACGCCAGCCGGGCCCGTCGGCCGGCGCTCCTGCCACTGGGCGCCCCCCACCAGCCGGCTGTAGTGCGTGCGCTCACGCAGCGCGCGGCCAGCACGCCGGGCGGCCCCCCCTCACCGGCCGGGGACTGTCCCGCCAAGCCACAGCCTCGTATCGCTTCATACCCACATGGCCAACTCAGGTTCGGGGGCATGGCGGGTACCGCCGAAACAACCGGTTCATAGATGTACCGATCGTCGCTATCACCGATGCACCTGCAGCGCGAACAACCGCTCAACAACTGATTTCCAGTTCATTTGCGGATCTTTGGCAGCAAACGTATACGTCAATCTACATTTGCGAAATCTACGATTCTGGCATGCCTGCATGTTATGTGTCACGACACGCTACATCAGCCCACATACACACTGCGGCATGTACACGAGAGAACACGTGGAAGATGGTCCGCGCACGTGTGCAATGTCCCTTGCGCGGTCGACTGTCAACCGGCCTCTGTAGCATGTCGCAGATGTGGAACGCGGTCCACCGTGCTATCATGTTGTGTGGGGCAATACGATTAAATAGGAAAACCCTCGTCGCTACATCAACAGACGGCTCACGCTGATTCCCGGCAGAGGGAGGAGGGGGGGGGGGGGGGGCCAACATGCAATACTTTCGTCCGTACCTACCTACCACATGTCTGTACGGCGTACAACAGTGCAATCTCGCTGTAATGGGGAGACGAGACAAGTAGCATCGTGCACAACATATGGCCCTTATGATTCGCCATTGTAGGGCGCAGCCGGTGTACGGTCAAGCATGTGCCACATTATGTCACTCAGTACGTAACGACGGATGATCAGTGTGGGTTACGCGTACATCAGCGGACAGTCCACACAGGCCGTACCACAACGTACACTGACTGCATCGACAACCGAATGCAACTGAACAGCTGCAAGGCTCATTTCACAAACAAACGCCTGACCGACCAGCTTGGAAGGGCAGGAGGGGAGGGCGATATTCGTTCTGTAGCGGTACACCCTTCCAGTGGTTAGCGGGACTGTGTAGAAAGTACGCAACACTCGAAAGACCTTTATGTGAGGGTACGCACCATGGCATCAAGAAATACACATGACACCAGAGGATCCAAGCAGTGAACTATGTTCAGAGGGTTGCTGTTAGGCAAAGCTACATTCCTGTGACGTTACATGTGACAGTTAAGGTGCAGTGTAAGTTAGGTTAAGGTGCAGCGTAAGTTAGGTTAAGGTGCAGCGTAAGTTAGGTTAAGGTGCAGCGTAAGTTAGGTTAAGGTGCAGCGTAACTTAGGTTAAGGTGCAGCGTAACTTAGGTTAAGGTGCAGCGTAACTTAGGTTAAGGTGCAGCGTAACTTAGGTTAAGGTGCAGCGTAAGTTAGGTTAAGGTGCAGCGTAAGTTAGGTTAAGGTGCAGCGTAACTTGGGTTAAGGTGCAGCGTAACTTGGGTTAAGGTGCAGCGTAACTTGGGTTAAGGTGCAGCGTAACTTGGGTTAAGGTGCAGCGTAACTTGGGTTAAGGTGCAGCGTAACTTGGGTTAAGGTGCAGCGTAACTTGGGTTAAGGTGCAGCGTAACTTGGGTTAAGGTGCAGCGTAACTTGGGTTAAGGTGCAGCGTAACTTGGGTTAAGGTGCAGCGTAACTTGGGTTAAGGTGCAGCGTAACTTGGGTTAAGGTGCAGCGTAACTTGGGTTAAGGTGCAGCGTAACTTGGGTTAAGGTGCAGCGTAACTTGGGTTAAGGTGCAGCGTAACTTGGGTTAAGGTGCAGCGTAACTTGGGTTAAGGTGCAGCGTAACTTGGGTTAAGGTGCAGCGTAACTTGGGTTAAGGTGCAGCGTAACTTGGGTTAAGGTGCAGCGTAACTTGGGTTAAGGTGCAGCGTAACTTGGGTTAAGGTGCAGCGTAACTTGGGTTAAGGTGCAGCGTAACTTGGGTTAAGGTGCAGCGTAACTTGGGTTAAGGTGCAGCGTAACTTGGGTTAAGGTGCAGCGTAACTTGGGTTAAGGTGCAGCGTAACTTGGGTTAAGGTGCAGCGTAACTTGGGTTAAGGTGCAGCGTAACTTGGGTTAAGGTGCAGCGTAACTTGGGTTAAGGTGCAGCGTAACTTGGGTTAAGGTGCAGCGTAACTTAGGTTAAGGTGCAGCGTAACTTAGGTTAAGGGGCCAACGTGGGTTAGGTTAAGGGGCCAACGTGGGTTAGGTTAAGGGCCAACGTGGGTTAGGTTAAGGGCCAACGTGGGTTAGGTTAAGGGCCAACGTGGGTTAGGTTAAGGGCCAACGTGGGTTAGGTTAAGGGCCAACGTGGGTTAGGTTAAGGGCCAACGTGGGTTAGGTTAAGGGCCAACGTGGGTTAGGTTAAGGGCCAACGTGGGTTAGGTTAAGGGCCAACGTGGGTTAGGTTAAGGGCCAACGTGGGTTAGGTTAAGGGCCAACGTGGGTTAGGTTAAGGGCCAACGTGGGTTAGGTTAAGGGCCAACGTGGGTTAGGTTAAGGGCCAACGTGGGTTAGGTTAAGGGCCAACGTGGGTTAGGTTAAGGGCCAACGTGGGTTAGGTTAAGGGCCAACGTGGGTTAGGTTAAGGGCCAACGTGGGTTAGGTTAAGGGCCAACGTGGGTTAGGTTGCCAGAGATGTGTCAAATCAGGATGTACGTTTGGCTGGTGTCAGGTGGTGGGTTGGTTCGATGCCTTTATAAGGAGTGTGGCCAAAGGGTATTTTATTACTTGTACCTTTTGTGTTGTGGCGTGGCGTTGCGTCCTGTGTTGATACTGGGTGGACCACTGTGGGTGTTGCTGGCTGATTTGAGCTGCGTTGTTTGCGGGTGGTGTGAGACATTCTGTCTTATTAGTGGACGTGACGTTCCTCTTGTCGTTCTTTGGATAGTGTCCTGTGGCAGCGAGGATAAAATGGATGTTGTTGAACGATAGTGCTTTGGTGCTTTCGCTTTGTTACACACAGAGTGGACTGTGAGATAGGGTGACTGGGTCGAGTGCGGTTCACACTGTCCTCCCCAGTTTACAGTATGTATCATCTATGTATGTGGTCCTGCATCATTTACTAAGCAGGGACGTCAGACGACTGAAATATTAGTTATGTACTGATGTAAAGCAGAATGCTTACCTTCCACCAGTGGGCGAGTATCGACTCTGCCCCAGCGTTGCCACCGCAGGAA
>NW_026062485.1:105000-107500 GCF_023897955.1 Schistocerca gregaria
GGGTAATTTGCGCGCCTGCTGCCTTCCTTGGATGTGGTAGCCGTTTCTCAGGCTCCCTCTCCGGAATCGAACCCTGATTCCCCGTTACCCGTTACAACCATGGTAGGCGCAGAACCTACCATCGACAGTTGATAAGGCAGACATTTGAAAGATGCGTCGCCGGTACGAGGACCGTGCGATCAGCCCAAAGTTATTCAGAGTCACCAAGGCAAACGGACCAGACGAGCCAATCCGATTGGTTTTGATCTAATAAAAGCGTCCCTTCCATCTCTGGTCGGGACTCTGTTTGCATGTATTAGCTCTAGAATTACCACAGTTATCCAAGTAACGTGGGTACGATCTAAGGAACCATAACTGATTTAATGAGCCATTCGCGGTTTCACCTTAATGCGGCTTGTACTGAGACATGCATGGCTTAATCTTTGAGACAAGCATATGACTACTGGCAGGATCAACCAGGGAGCTGCGTCAACGAGAGCTGAGCAGCCGGCCGCCCGGGAGTGTGTCCCGAGGGCCCGCGCGAACACGCAAGCGTCCGCTCAATTATTCTGCAAACAGGAGGAGGCTGAGCTCCCCTGCACGATACACCTCGAAACCCTCTCAGGTCCCGGCGGCGCGCAGCGCCGTCCTAAGTACTTGGTCGGGTTCGAGAGAGGCGCAATCGCCCGGAGATGGGCGAGTAGACGCTTTCAGTGCGAACACCCGTGCTCCCAACTGAGCTTGCCGCTGCCGACAGAGGCCCGGGAGCGTGCTGTCGTGGCATTGCCGGCGGGAAACAACACGCGCCACCTACGGTGACCGGCAGCTCCAACGCCAGCGCCACAGAAGGGCAAAGCCCCACTTGGGTGCAGAAGCGAACTCTCCCAGCACAGCGCACGCGCCAACACGTCCGCAGAGCTGCGATACAAACCACCTGCGAGAACCGCTGGGGGCGACCGAGCAGCAGACGGCGTCGCGACGCCGAGTGCCGGGCGGCGGCGCATCCTCAACGCACACAGTCCGCAATCGGACCAGCACACTGCAGATGTCCACCGCGCTTCGCACCGGGCTCGGCAGAACCCACTTTGGCCGCCTGGCGCCGCGCGCAGGGTGCGCCGGCGCATAGCTGGGACGCCAGCCGGGCCCGTCGGCCGGCGCTCCTGCCACTGGGCGCCCCCCACCAGCCGGCTGTAGTGCGTGCGCTCACGCAGCGCGCGGCCAGCACGCCGGGCGGCCCCCCCTCACCGGCCGGGGACTGTCCCGCCAAGCCACAGCCTCGTATCGCTTCATACCCACATGGCCAACTCAGGTTCGGGGGCATGGCGGGTACCGCCGAAACAACCGGTTCATAGATGTACCGATCGTCGCTATCACCGATGCACCTGCAGCGCGAACAACCGCTCAACAACTGATTTCCAGTTCATTTGCGGATCTTTGGCAGCAAACGTATACGTCAATCTACATTTGCGAAATCTACGATTCTGGCATGCCTGCATGTTATGTGTCACGACACGCTACATCAGCCCACATACACACTGCGGCATGTACACGAGAGAACACGTGGAAGATGGTCCGCGCACGTGTGCAATGTCCCTTGCGCGGTCGACTGTCAACCGGCCTCTGTAGCATGTCGCAGATGTGGAACGCGGTCCACCGTGCTATCATGTTGTGTGGGGCAATACGATTAAATAGGAAAACCCTCGTCGCTACATCAACAGACGGCTCACGCTGATTCCCGGCAGAGGGAGGAGGGGGGGGGGGGGGGCCAACATGCAATACTTTCGTCCGTACCTACCTACCACATGTCTGTACGGCGTACAACAGTGCAATCTCGCTGTAATGGGGAGACGAGACAAGTAGCATCGTGCACAACATATGGCCCTTATGATTCGCCATTGTAGGGCGCAGCCGGTGTACGGTCAAGCATGTGCCACATTATGTCACTCAGTACGTAACGACGGATGATCAGTGTGGGTTACGCGTACATCAGCGGACAGTCCACACAGGCCGTACCACAACGTACACTGACTGCATCGACAACCGAATGCAACTGAACAGCTGCAAGGCTCATTTCACAAACAAACGCCTGACCGACCAGCTTGGAAGGGCAGGAGGGGAGGGCGATATTCGTTCTGTAGCGGTACACCCTTCCAGTGGTTAGCGGGACTGTGTAGAAAGTACGCAACACTCGAAAGACCTTTATGTGAGGGTACGCACCATGGCATCAAGAAATACACATGACACCAGAGGATCCAAGCAGTGAACTATGTTCAGAGGGTTGCTGTTAGGCAAAGCTACATTCCTGTGACGTTACATGTGACAGTTAAGGTGCAGTGTAAGTTAGGTTAAGGTGCAGCGTAAGTTAGGTTAAGGTGCAGCGTAAGTTAGGTTAAGGTGCAGCGTAAGTTAGGTTAAGGTGCAGCGTAAGTTAGGTTAAGGTGCAGCGTAACTTAGGTTAAGGTGCAGCGTAACTTAGGTTAAGGTGCAGCGTAACTTAGGTTAAGGTGCAGCGTAAGTTAGG
>NW_026062485.1:117500-120000 GCF_023897955.1 Schistocerca gregaria
GTGCTGTCGTGGCATTGCCGGCGGGAAACAACACGCGCCACCTACGGTGACCGGCAGCTCCAACGCCAGCGCCACAGAAGGGCAAAGCCCCACTTGGGTGCAGAAGCGAACTCTCCCAGCACAGCGCACGCGCCAACACGTCCGCAGAGCTGCGATACAAACCACCTGCGAGAACCGCTGGGGGCGACCGAGCAGCAGACGGCGTCGCGACGCCGAGTGCCGGGCGGCGGCGCATCCTCAACGCACACAGTCCGCAATCGGACCAGCACACTGCAGATGTCCACCGCGCTTCGCACCGGGCTCGGCAGAACCCACTTTGGCCGCCTGGCGCCGCGCGCAGGGTGCGCCGGCGCATAGCTGGGACGCCAGCCGGGCCCGTCGGCCGGCGCTCCTGCCACTGGGCGCCCCCCACCAGCCGGCTGTAGTGCGTGCGCTCACGCAGCGCGCGGCCAGCACGCCGGGCGGCCCCCCCTCACCGGCCGGGGACTGTCCCGCCAAGCCACAGCCTCGTATCGCTTCATACCCACATGGCCAACTCAGGTTCGGGGGCATGGCGGGTACCGCCGAAACAACCGGTTCATAGATGTACCGATCGTCGCTATCACCGATGCACCTGCAGCGCGAACAACCGCTCAACAACTGATTTCCAGTTCATTTGCGGATCTTTGGCAGCAAACGTATACGTCAATCTACATTTGCGAAATCTACGATTCTGGCATGCCTGCATGTTATGTGTCACGACACGCTACATCAGCCCACATACACACTGCGGCATGTACACGAGAGAACACGTGGAAGATGGTCCGCGCACGTGTGCAATGTCCCTTGCGCGGTCGACTGTCAACCGGCCTCTGTAGCATGTCGCAGATGTGGAACGCGGTCCACCGTGCTATCATGTTGTGTGGGGCAATACGATTAAATAGGAAAACCCTCGTCGCTACATCAACAGACGGCTCACGCTGATTCCCGGCAGAGGGAGGAGGGGGGGGGGGGGGGGGCCAACATGCAATACTTTCGTCCGTACCTACCTACCACATGTCTGTACGGCGTACAACAGTGCAATCTCGCTGTAATGGGGAGACGAGACAAGTAGCATCGTGCACAACATATGGCCCTTATGATTCGCCATTGTAGGGCGCAGCCGGTGTACGGTCAAGCATGTGCCACATTATGTCACTCAGTACGTAACGACGGATGATCAGTGTGGGTTACGCGTACATCAGCGGACAGTCCACACAGGCCGTACCACAACGTACACTGACTGCATCGACAACCGAATGCAACTGAACAGCTGCAAGGCTCATTTCACAAACAAACGCCTGACCGACCAGCTTGGAAGGGCAGGAGGGGAGGGCGATATTCGTTCTGTAGCGGTACACCCTTCCAGTGGTTAGCGGGACTGTGTAGAAAGTACGCAACACTCGAAAGACCTTTATGTGAGGGTACGCACCATGGCATCAAGAAATACACATGACACCAGAGGATCCAAGCAGTGAACTATGTTCAGAGGGTTGCTGTTAGGCAAAGCTACATTCCTGTGACGTTACATGTGACAGTTAAGGTGCAGTGTAAGTTAGGTTAAGGTGCAGTGTAAGTTAGGTTAAGGTGCAGCGTAAGTTAGGTTAAGGTGCAGTGTAAGTTAGGTTAAGGTGCAGCGTAAGTTAGGTTAAGGTGCAGCGTAAGTTAGGTTAAGGTGCAGCGTAAGTTAGGTTAAGGTGCAGCGTAACTTGGGTTAAGGTGCAGCGTAACTTGGGTTAAGGTGCAGCGTAACTTGGGTTAAGGTGCAGCGTAACTTGGGTTAAGGTGCAGCGTAACTTGGGTTAAGGTGCAGCGTAACTTGGGTTAAGGTGCAGCGTAACTTGGGTTAAGGTGCAGCGTAACTTGGGTTAAGGTGCAGCGTAACTTGGGTTAAGGTGCAGCGTAACTTGGGTTAAGGTGCAGCGTAACTTGGGTTAAGGTGCAGCGTAACTTGGGTTAAGGTGCAGCGTAACTTGGGTTAAGGTGCAGCGTAACTTGGGTTAAGGTGCAGCGTAACTTGGGTTAAGGTGCAGCGTAACTTGGGTTAAGGTGCAGCGTAACTTGGGTTAAGGTGCAGCGTAACTTGGGTTAAGGTGCAGCGTAACTTGGGTTAAGGTGCAGCGTAACTTGGGTTAAGGTGCAGCGTAACTTGGGTTAAGGTGCAGCGTAACTTGGGTTAAGGTGCAGCGTAACTTGGGTTAAGGTGCAGCGTAACTTGGGTTAAGGTGCAGCGTAACTTGGGTTAAGGTGCAGCGTAACTTGGGTTAAGGTGCAGCGTAACTTGGGTTAAGGTGCAGCGTAACTTGGGTTAAGGTGCAGCGTAACTTGGGTTAAGGTGCAGCGTAACTTGGGTTAAGGTGCAGCGTAACTTGGGTTAAGGTGCAGCGTAACTTGGGTTAAGGTGCAGCGTAACTTGGGTTAAGGTGCAGCGTAACTTGGGTTAAGGTGCAGCGTAACTTGGGTTAAGGTGCAGCGTAACTTA
>NW_026062485.1:127500-132500 GCF_023897955.1 Schistocerca gregaria
GCAGGCTAGAGTCTCGTTCGTTATCGGAATTAACCAGACAAATCGCTCCACCAACTAAGAACGGCCATGCACCACCACCCACCGAATCAAGAAAGAGCTATCAATCTGTCAATCCTTCCGGTGTCCGGGCCTGGTGAGGTTTCCCGTGTTGAGTCAAATTAAGCCGCAGGCTCCACTCCTGGTGGTGCCCTTCCGTCAATTCCTTTAAGTTTCAGCTTTGCAACCATACTTCCCCCGGAACCCAAAAGCTTTGGTTTCCCGGAGGCTGCCCGCCGAGTCATCGGAGGAACTGCGGCGGATCGCTGGCTGGCATCGTTTATGGTTAGAACTAGGGCGGTATCTGATCGCCTTCGAACCTCTAACTTTCGTTCTTGATTAATGAAAACATACTTGGCAAATGCTTTCGCTTCTGTTCGTCTTGCGACGATCCAAGAATTTCACCTCTAACGTCGCAATACGAATGCCCCCGCCTGTCCCTATTAATCATTACCTCGGGTTCCGAAAACCAACAAAATAGAACCGAGGTCCTATTCCATTATTCCATGCACACAGTATTCAGGCGGGCTTGCCTGCTTTAAGCACTCTAATTTGTTCAAAGTAAACGTGCCGGCCCACCGAGACACTCAACTAAGAGCACCCTGGTAGGATTTCAACGGGGTCCGCCTCGGGACGCGCAAGCACGCCTTCGGCTCGCCCCACCGGCAGGACGTCCCACGATACATGCCAGTTAAACACCGACGGGCGGTGAACCAACAGCGTGGGACACAAATCCAACTACGAGCTTTTTAACCGCAACAACTTTAATATACGCTATTGGAGCTGGAATTACCGCGGCTGCTGGCACCAGACTTGCCCTCCAATAGATACTCGTTAAAGGATTTAAAGTGTACTCATTCCGATTACGGGGCCTCGGATGAGTCCCGTATCGTTATTTTTCGTCACTACCTCCCCGTGCCGGGAGTGGGTAATTTGCGCGCCTGCTGCCTTCCTTGGATGTGGTAGCCGTTTCTCAGGCTCCCTCTCCGGAATCGAACCCTGATTCCCCGTTACCCGTTACAACCATGGTAGGCGCAGAACCTACCATCGACAGTTGATAAGGCAGACATTTGAAAGATGCGTCGCCGGTACGAGGACCGTGCGATCAGCCCAAAGTTATTCAGAGTCACCAAGGCAAACGGACCAGACGAGCCAATCCGATTGGTTTTGATCTAATAAAAGCGTCCCTTCCATCTCTGGTCGGGACTCTGTTTGCATGTATTAGCTCTAGAATTACCACAGTTATCCAAGTAACGTGGGTACGATCTAAGGAACCATAACTGATTTAATGAGCCATTCGCGGTTTCACCTTAATGCGGCTTGTACTGAGACATGCATGGCTTAATCTTTGAGACAAGCATATGACTACTGGCAGGATCAACCAGGGAGCTGCGTCAACGAGAGCTGAGCAGCCGGCCGCCCGGGAGTGTGTCCCGAGGGCCCGCGCGAACACGCAAGCGTCCGCTCAATTATTCTGCAAACAGGAGGAGGCTGAGCTCCCCTGCACGATACACCTCGAAACCCTCTCAGGTCCCGGCGGCGCGCAGCGCCGTCCTAAGTACTTGGTCGGGTTCGAGAGAGGCGCAATCGCCCGGAGATGGGCGAGTAGACGCTTTCAGTGCGAACACCCGTGCTCCCAACTGAGCTTGCCGCTGCCGACAGAGGCCCGGGAGCGTGCTGTCGTGGCATTGCCGGCGGGAAACAACACGCGCCACCTACGGTGACCGGCAGCTCCAACGCCAGCGCCACAGAAGGGCAAAGCCCCACTTGGGTGCAGAAGCGAACTCTCCCAGCACAGCGCACGCGCCAACACGTCCGCAGAGCTGCGATACAAACCACCTGCGAGAACCGCTGGGGGCGACCGAGCAGCAGACGGCGTCGCGACGCCGAGTGCCGGGCGGCGGCGCATCCTCAACGCACACAGTCCGCAATCGGACCAGCACACTGCAGATGTCCACCGCGCTTCGCACCGGGCTCGGCAGAACCCACTTTGGCCGCCTGGCGCCGCGCGCAGGGTGCGCCGGCGCATAGCTGGGACGCCAGCCGGGCCCGTCGGCCGGCGCTCCTGCCACTGGGCGCCCCCCACCAGCCGGCTGTAGTGCGTGCGCTCACGCAGCGCGCGGCCAGCACGCCGGGCGGCCCCCCCTCACCGGCCGGGGACTGTCCCGCCAAGCCACAGCCTCGTATCGCTTCATACCCACATGGCCAACTCAGGTTCGGGGGCATGGCGGGTACCGCCGAAACAACCGGTTCATAGATGTACCGATCGTCGCTATCACCGATGCACCTGCAGCGCGAACAACCGCTCAACAACTGATTTCCAGTTCATTTGCGGATCTTTGGCAGCAAACGTATACGTCAATCTACATTTGCGAAATCTACGATTCTGGCATGCCTGCATGTTATGTGTCACGACACGCTACATCAGCCCACATACACACTGCGGCATGTACACGAGAGAACACGTGGAAGATGGTCCGCGCACGTGTGCAATGTCCCTTGCGCGGTCGACTGTCAACCGGCCTCTGTAGCATGTCGCAGATGTGGAACGCGGTCCACCGTGCTATCATGTTGTGTGGGGCAATACGATTAAATAGGAAAACCCTCGTCGCTACATCAACAGACGGCTCACGCTGATTCCCGGCAGAGGGAGGAGGGGGGGGGGGGGGGCCAACATGCAATACTTTCGTCCGTACCTACCTACCACATGTCTGTACGGCGTACAACAGTGCAATCTCGCTGTAATGGGGAGACGAGACAAGTAGCATCGTGCACAACATATGGCCCTTATGATTCGCCATTGTAGGGCGCAGCCGGTGTACGGTCAAGCATGTGCCACATTATGTCACTCAGTACGTAACGACGGATGATCAGTGTGGGTTACGCGTACATCAGCGGACAGTCCACACAGGCCGTACCACAACGTACACTGACTGCATCGACAACCGAATGCAACTGAACAGCTGCAAGGCTCATTTCACAAACAAACGCCTGACCGACCAGCTTGGAAGGGCAGGAGGGGAGGGCGATATTCGTTCTGTAGCGGTACACCCTTCCAGTGGTTAGCGGGACTGTGTAGAAAGTACGCAACACTCGAAAGACCTTTATGTGAGGGTACGCACCATGGCATCAAGAAATACACATGACACCAGAGGATCCAAGCAGTGAACTATGTTCAGAGGGTTGCTGTTAGGCAAAGCTACATTCCTGTGACGTTACATGTGACAGTTAAGGTGCAGTGTAAGTTAGGTTAAGGTGCAGCGTAAGTTAGGTTAAGGTGCAGCGTAAGTTAGGTTAAGGTGCAGCGTAAGTTAGGTTAAGGTGCAGCGTAAGTTAGGTTAAGGTGCAGCGTAAGTTAGGTTAAGGTGCAGCGTAACTTGGGTTAAGGTGCAGCGTAACTTGGGTTAAGGTGCAGCGTAACTTGGGTTAAGGTGCAGCGTAACTTGGGTTAAGGTGCAGCGTAACTTGGGTTAAGGTGCAGCGTAACTTGGGTTAAGGTGCAGCGTAACTTGGGTTAAGGTGCAGCGTAACTTGGGTTAAGGTGCAGCGTAACTTGGGTTAAGGTGCAGCGTAACTTGGGTTAAGGTGCAGCGTAACTTGGGTTAAGGTGCAGCGTAACTTGGGTTAAGGTGCAGCGTAACTTGGGTTAAGGTGCAGCGTAACTTGGGTTAAGGTGCAGCGTAACTTGGGTTAAGGTGCAGCGTAACTTGGGTTAAGGTGCAGCGTAACTTGGGTTAAGGTGCAGCGTAACTTGGGTTAAGGTGCAGCGTAACTTGGGTTAAGGTGCAGCGTAACTTGGGTTAAGGTGCAGCGTAACTTGGGTTAAGGTGCAGCGTAACTTGGGTTAAGGTGCAGCGTAACTTGGGTTAAGGTGCAGCGTAACTTGGGTTAAGGTGCAGCGTAACTTGGGTTAAGGTGCAGCGTAACTTGGGTTAAGGTGCAGCGTAACTTGGGTTAAGGTGCAGCGTAACTTGGGTTAAGGTGCAGCGTAACTTGGGTTAAGGTGCAGCGTAACTTAGGTTAAGGTGCCAACGTGGGTTAGGTTAAGGGCCAACGTGGGTTAGGTTAAGGGCCAACGTGGGTTAGGTTAAGGGCCAACGTGGGTTAGGTTAAGGGCCAACGTGGGTTAGGTTAAGGGCCAACGTGGGTTAGGTTAAGGGCCAACGTGGGTTAGGTTAAGGGCCAACGTGGGTTAGGTTAAGGGCCAACGTGGGTTAGGTTAAGGGCCAACGTGGGTTAGGTTAAGGGCCAACGTGGGTTAGGTTAAGGGCCAACGTGGGTTAGGTTAAGGGCCAACGTGGGTTAGGTTAAGGGCCAACGTGGGTTAGGTTAAGGGCCAACGTGGGTTAGGTTAAGGGCCAACGTGGGTTAGGTTAAGGGCCAACGTGGGTTAGGTTGCCAGAGATGTGTCAAATCAGGATGTACGTTTGGCTGGTGTCAGGTGGTGGGTTGGTTCGATGCCTTTATAAGGAGTGTGGCCAAAGGGTATTTTATTACTTGTACCTTTTGTGTTGTGGCGTGGCGTTGCGTCCTGTGTTGATACTGGGTGGACCACTGTGGGTGTTGCTGGCTGATTTGAGCTGCGTTGTTTGCGGGTGGTGTGAGACATTCTGTCTTATTAGTGGACGTGACGTTCCTCTTGTCGTTCTTTGGATAGTGTCCTGTGGCAGCGAGGATAAAATGGATGTTGTTGAACGATAGTGCTTTGGTGCTTTCGCTTTGTTACACACAGAGTGGACTGTGAGATAGGGTGACTGGGTCGAGTGCGGTTCACACTGTCCTCCCCAGTTTACAGTATGTATCATCTATGTATGTGGTCCTGCATCATTTACTAAGCAGGGACGTCAGACGACTGAAATATTAGTTATGTACTGATGTAAAGCAGAATGCTTACCTTCCACCAGTGGGCGAGTATCGACTCTGCCCCAGCGTTGCCACCGCAGGAAGCGGTGTCGGAAACACTA
>NW_026062485.1:140000-142500 GCF_023897955.1 Schistocerca gregaria
CACTACCTCCCCGTGCCGGGAGTGGGTAATTTGCGCGCCTGCTGCCTTCCTTGGATGTGGTAGCCGTTTCTCAGGCTCCCTCTCCGGAATCGAACCCTGATTCCCCGTTACCCGTTACAACCATGGTAGGCGCAGAACCTACCATCGACAGTTGATAAGGCAGACATTTGAAAGATGCGTCGCCGGTACGAGGACCGTGCGATCAGCCCAAAGTTATTCAGAGTCACCAAGGCAAACGGACCAGACGAGCCAATCCGATTGGTTTTGATCTAATAAAAGCGTCCCTTCCATCTCTGGTCGGGACTCTGTTTGCATGTATTAGCTCTAGAATTACCACAGTTATCCAAGTAACGTGGGTACGATCTAAGGAACCATAACTGATTTAATGAGCCATTCGCGGTTTCACCTTAATGCGGCTTGTACTGAGACATGCATGGCTTAATCTTTGAGACAAGCATATGACTACTGGCAGGATCAACCAGGGAGCTGCGTCAACGAGAGCTGAGCAGCCGGCCGCCCGGGAGTGTGTCCCGAGGGCCCGCGCGAACACGCAAGCGTCCGCTCAATTATTCTGCAAACAGGAGGAGGCTGAGCTCCCCTGCACGATACACCTCGAAACCCTCTCAGGTCCCGGCGGCGCGCAGCGCCGTCCTAAGTACTTGGTCGGGTTCGAGAGAGGCGCAATCGCCCGGAGATGGGCGAGTAGACGCTTTCAGTGCGAACACCCGTGCTCCCAACTGAGCTTGCCGCTGCCGACAGAGGCCCGGGAGCGTGCTGTCGTGGCATTGCCGGCGGGAAACAACACGCGCCACCTACGGTGACCGGCAGCTCCAACGCCAGCGCCACAGAAGGGCAAAGCCCCACTTGGGTGCAGAAGCGAACTCTCCCAGCACAGCGCACGCGCCAACACGTCCGCAGAGCTGCGATACAAACCACCTGCGAGAACCGCTGGGGGCGACCGAGCAGCAGACGGCGTCGCGACGCCGAGTGCCGGGCGGCGGCGCATCCTCAACGCACACAGTCCGCAATCGGACCAGCACACTGCAGATGTCCACCGCGCTTCGCACCGGGCTCGGCAGAACCCACTTTGGCCGCCTGGCGCCGCGCGCAGGGTGCGCCGGCGCATAGCTGGGACGCCAGCCGGGCCCGTCGGCCGGCGCTCCTGCCACTGGGCGCCCCCCACCAGCCGGCTGTAGTGCGTGCGCTCACGCAGCGCGCGGCCAGCACGCCGGGCGGCCCCCCCTCACCGGCCGGGGACTGTCCCGCCAAGCCACAGCCTCGTATCGCTTCATACCCACATGGCCAACTCAGGTTCGGGGGCATGGCGGGTACCGCCGAAACAACCGGTTCATAGATGTACCGATCGTCGCTATCACCGATGCACCTGCAGCGCGAACAACCGCTCAACAACTGATTTCCAGTTCATTTGCGGATCTTTGGCAGCAAACGTATACGTCAATCTACATTTGCGAAATCTACGATTCTGGCATGCCTGCATGTTATGTGTCACGACACGCTACATCAGCCCACATACACACTGCGGCATGTACACGAGAGAACACGTGGAAGATGGTCCGCGCACGTGTGCAATGTCCCTTGCGCGGTCGACTGTCAACCGGCCTCTGTAGCATGTCGCAGATGTGGAACGCGGTCCACCGTGCTATCATGTTGTGTGGGGCAATACGATTAAATAGGAAAACCCTCGTCGCTACATCAACAGACGGCTCACGCTGATTCCCGGCAGAGGGAGGAGGGGGGGGGGGGGGGGGGGCCAACATGCAATACTTTCGTCCGTACCTACCTACCACATGTCTGTACGGCGTACAACAGTGCAATCTCGCTGTAATGGGGAGACGAGACAAGTAGCATCGTGCACAACATATGGCCCTTATGATTCGCCATTGTAGGGCGCAGCCGGTGTACGGTCAAGCATGTGCCACATTATGTCACTCAGTACGTAACGACGGATGATCAGTGTGGGTTACGCGTACATCAGCGGACAGTCCACACAGGCCGTACCACAACGTACACTGACTGCATCGACAACCGAATGCAACTGAACAGCTGCAAGGCTCATTTCACAAACAAACGCCTGACCGACCAGCTTGGAAGGGCAGGAGGGGAGGGCGATATTCGTTCTGTAGCGGTACACCCTTCCAGTGGTTAGCGGGACTGTGTAGAAAGTACGCAACACTCGAAAGACCTTTATGTGAGGGTACGCACCATGGCATCAAGAAATACACATGACACCAGAGGATCCAAGCAGTGAACTATGTTCAGAGGGTTGCTGTTAGGCAAAGCTACATTCCTGTGACGTTACATGTGACAGTTAAGGTGCAGTGTAAGTTAGGTTAAGGTGCAGTGTAAGTTAGGTTAAGGTGCAGCGTAAGTTAGGTTAAGGTGCAGTGTAAGTTAGGTTAAGGTGCAGCGTAAGTTAGGTTAAGGTGCAGCGTAAGTTAGGTTAAGGTGCAGCGTAACTTGGGTTAAGGTGCAGCGTAAC
>NW_026062485.1:152500-155000 GCF_023897955.1 Schistocerca gregaria
GGGTGCAGAAGCGAACTCTCCCAGCACAGCGCACGCGCCAACACGTCCGCAGAGCTGCGATACAAACCACCTGCGAGAACCGCTGGGGGCGACCGAGCAGCAGACGGCGTCGCGACGCCGAGTGCCGGGCGGCGGCGCATCCTCAACGCACACAGTCCGCAATCGGACCAGCACACTGCAGATGTCCACCGCGCTTCGCACCGGGCTCGGCAGAACCCACTTTGGCCGCCTGGCGCCGCGCGCAGGGTGCGCCGGCGCATAGCTGGGACGCCAGCCGGGCCCGTCGGCCGGCGCTCCTGCCACTGGGCGCCCCCCACCAGCCGGCTGTAGTGCGTGCGCTCACGCAGCGCGCGGCCAGCACGCCGGGCGGCCCCCCCTCACCGGCCGGGGACTGTCCCGCCAAGCCACAGCCTCGTATCGCTTCATACCCACATGGCCAACTCAGGTTCGGGGGCATGGCGGGTACCGCCGAAACAACCGGTTCATAGATGTACCGATCGTCGCTATCACCGATGCACCTGCAGCGCGAACAACCGCTCAACAACTGATTTCCAGTTCATTTGCGGATCTTTGGCAGCAAACGTATACGTCAATCTACATTTGCGAAATCTACGATTCTGGCATGCCTGCATGTTATGTGTCACGACACGCTACATCAGCCCACATACACACTGCGGCATGTACACGAGAGAACACGTGGAAGATGGTCCGCGCACGTGTGCAATGTCCCTTGCGCGGTCGACTGTCAACCGGCCTCTGTAGCATGTCGCAGATGTGGAACGCGGTCCACCGTGCTATCATGTTGTGTGGGGCAATACGATTAAATAGGAAAACCCTCGTCGCTACATCAACAGACGGCTCACGCTGATTCCCGGCAGAGGGAGGAGGGGGGGGGGGGGGGGCCAACATGCAATACTTTCGTCCGTACCTACCTACCACATGTCTGTACGGCGTACAACAGTGCAATCTCGCTGTAATGGGGAGACGAGACAAGTAGCATCGTGCACAACATATGGCCCTTATGATTCGCCATTGTAGGGCGCAGCCGGTGTACGGTCAAGCATGTGCCACATTATGTCACTCAGTACGTAACGACGGATGATCAGTGTGGGTTACGCGTACATCAGCGGACAGTCCACACAGGCCGTACCACAACGTACACTGACTGCATCGACAACCGAATGCAACTGAACAGCTGCAAGGCTCATTTCACAAACAAACGCCTGACCGACCAGCTTGGAAGGGCAGGAGGGGAGGGCGATATTCGTTCTGTAGCGGTACACCCTTCCAGTGGTTAGCGGGACTGTGTAGAAAGTACGCAACACTCGAAAGACCTTTATGTGAGGGTACGCACCATGGCATCAAGAAATACACATGACACCAGAGGATCCAAGCAGTGAACTATGTTCAGAGGGTTGCTGTTAGGCAAAGCTACATTCCTGTGACGTTACATGTGACAGTTAAGGTGCAGTGTAAGTTAGGTTAAGGTGCAGTGTAAGTTAGGTTAAGGTGCAGCGTAAGTTAGGTTAAGGTGCAGTGTAAGTTAGGTTAAGGTGCAGCGTAAGTTAGGTTAAGGTGCAGCGTAAGTTAGGTTAAGGTGCAGCGTAAGTTAGGTTAAGGTGCAGCGTAACTTGGGTTAAGGTGCAGCGTAACTTGGGTTAAGGTGCAGCGTAACTTGGGTTAAGGTGCAGCGTAACTTGGGTTAAGGTGCAGCGTAACTTGGGTTAAGGTGCAGCGTAACTTGGGTTAAGGTGCAGCGTAACTTGGGTTAAGGTGCAGCGTAACTTGGGTTAAGGTGCAGCGTAACTTGGGTTAAGGTGCAGCGTAACTTGGGTTAAGGTGCAGCGTAACTTGGGTTAAGGTGCAGCGTAACTTGGGTTAAGGTGCAGCGTAACTTGGGTTAAGGTGCAGCGTAACTTGGGTTAAGGTGCAGCGTAACTTGGGTTAAGGTGCAGCGTAACTTGGGTTAAGGTGCAGCGTAACTTGGGTTAAGGTGCAGCGTAACTTGGGTTAAGGTGCAGCGTAACTTGGGTTAAGGTGCAGCGTAACTTGGGTTAAGGTGCAGCGTAACTTGGGTTAAGGTGCAGCGTAACTTGGGTTAAGGTGCAGCGTAACTTGGGTTAAGGTGCAGCGTAACTTGGGTTAAGGTGCAGCGTAACTTGGGTTAAGGTGCAGCGTAACTTGGGTTAAGGTGCAGCGTAACTTGGGTTAAGGTGCAGCGTAACTTGGGTTAAGGTGCAGCGTAACTTGGGTTAAGGTGCAGCGTAACTTGGGTTAAGGTGCAGCGTAACTTGGGTTAAGGTGCAGCGTAACTTGGGTTAAGGTGCAGCGTAACTTGGGTTAAGGTGCAGCGTAACTTAGGTTAAGGTGCCAACGTGGGTTAGGTTAAGGGGCCAACGTGGGTTAGGTTAAGGGCCAACGTGGGTTAGGTTAAGGGCCAACGTGGGTTAGGTTAAGGGCCAACGTGGGTTAGGTTAAGGGCCAACGTGGGTTAGGTTAA
>NW_026062486.1:2500-10000 GCF_023897955.1 Schistocerca gregaria
CCGAAATCGCAACTCCGGCGGATGAACGGCGGACTTTTCTCGCAGTCGTAAGTTGCAATCCACCCCTATATCTTGCGCCTCATGAAGAGTTATATCAAGTATGCCAAATTCCCGCTGTCCCTATACATGCAGTAAGTTCGTCGTGGGCGCTGGCCGGCAGGCCGCGAGACGTGACGCCCGGCGGCAAAGAGTGCTCCTCTGAGGATATAGATGTTCCGTTCCGCCGCACAATGGTGACGGTGACCGCTGCCTGCGGTGGCAACGCTGGGCACAGTCGATACTCGCCGTGTGGTGGAAGGTAAACATTATGCGGTACATCAGTACTTTCCTAATAGTTCGGTCGTCTCACGGCACTGCTTAGTAAATGATGCAAGGCCAAATATAGATGATTTATGCGAATGTCCCTATACGTGCTGTAAGACTGGGCACACAACGTGAATCGCACGTCAGCCAGACACTCGAACATGCACCACTCTCGGCCTGCAACGGAGACACACAATACGTAAACATCTGGAATGCGACAATGTCGAGTGCATCCTCTCTGCCACATTGCACCGTCGACACTATGATAACCAGAGCAGTAGGTCCACCTATAAAAGCACAATACCCCACTCCTCCCGACAACTACCATTGCTCAGATAAATCAACACCACCAACACACATCCTACACAGAGGGGCACCAAATATCATCCCCCGCCCTCGTGTTATACCACATGAAAAATTGCAGAAGTGAGAGACACACATCCGCCAGCCTCTTGCTACAAGCATCGAACCGACGTGACGTATCTGACGGTGACTCAGGCATCCGTGTACTGCCACCACTATCCACCCCCCCCCCCCCCCTCTCTCTCTGCCCCCTTCCCACACAATACCAAATTTAACCAACTTTATCGCTTAACCTAACTGTGGCTGTACCAGTTTATCGCTTAACCTAACTGTGGCTGTACCAGTTTATCGCTTAACCTAACTGTGGCTGTACCAGTTTATCGCTTAACCTAACTGTGGCTGTACCAGTTTATCGCTTAACCTAACTGTGGCTGTACCAGTTTATCGCTTAACCTAACTGTGGCTGTACCAGTTTATCGCTTAACCTAACTGTGGCTGTACCAGTTTATCGCTTAACCTAACTGTGGCTGTACCAGTTTATCGCTTAACCTAACTGTGGCTGTACCAGTTTATCGCTTAACCTAACTGTGGCTGTACCAGTTTATCGCTTAACCTAACTGTGGCTGTACCAGTTTATCGCTTAACCTAACTGTGGCTGTACCAGTTTATCGCTTAACCTAACTGTGGCTGTACCAGATTATCGCTTAAACCTAACTGTGGCTGTACCAGATTATCGCTTAACCTAACTGTGGCTGTACCAGATTATCGCTTAACCTAACTGTGGCTGTACCAGATTATCGCTTAACCTAACTGTGGCTGTACCAGATTATCGCTTAACCTAACTGTGGCTGTACCAGATTATCGCTTAACCTAACTCAATTTGTCCCTTAACCTAACTCAATTTGTCCCTTAACCTAACTCAAGTTGTCCCTTAACCTAACTCAATTTGTCCCTTAACCTAACTCAATTTGTCCCTTAACCTAACTCAATTTGTCCCTTAACCTAACTCAAGTTGTCCCTTAACCTAACTCAAGTTGTCCCTTAACCTAACTCAAGTTGTCCCTTAACCTAACTCAAGTTGTCCCTTAACCTAACTCAAGTTGTCCCTTAACCTAACTCAATTTGTCCCTTAACCTAACTCAATTTGTCCCTTAACCTAACTCAATTTGTCCCTTAACCTAACTCAAGTTGTCCCTTAACCTAACTCAAGTTGTCCCTTAACCTAACTCAAGTTGTCCCTTAACCTAACTCAAGTTGTCCCTTAACCTAACTCAAGTTGTCCCTTAACCTAACTCAAGTTGTCCCTTAACCTAACTCAATTTGTCCCTTAACCTAACTCAAGTTGTCCCTTAACCTAACTCAAGTTGTCCCTTAACCTAACTCAATTTGTCCCTTAACCTAACTCAATTTGTCCCTTAACCTAACTCAATTTGTCCCTTAACCTAACTCAATTTGTCCCTTAACCTAACTCAATTTGTCCCTTAACCTAACTCAAGTTGTCCCTTAACCTAACTCAAGTTGTCCCTTAACCTAACTCAAGTTGTCCCTTAACCTAACTCAAGTTGTCCCTTAACCTAACTCAAGTTGTCCCTTAACCTAACTCAAGTTGTCCCTTAACCTAACTCAATTTGTCCCTTAACCTAACTCAATTTGTCCCTTAACCTAACTCAATTTGTCCCTTAACCTAACTCAATTTGTCCCTTAACCTAACTCAAGTTGTCCCTTAACCTAACTCAAGTTGTCCCTTAACCTAACTCAAGTTGTCACACACGCGAGGACAGAGTTGTCCTTAACCTAACTCAAGTACACACGCGAGACAGATTCAATTTGTCCCTTAACCTAACTCAAGTTGTCCCTTAACCTAACTCAAGTTGTCCCTTAACCTAACTCAATTTGTCCCTTAACCTAACTCAATTTGTCCCTTAACCTAACTCAATTTGTCCCTTAACCTAACTCAATTTGTCCCTTAACCTAACTCAATTTGTCCCTTAACCTAACTCAAGTTGTCCCTTAACCTAACTCAAGTTGTCCCTTAACCTAACTCAAGTTGTCCCTTAACCTAACTCAAGTTGTCCCTTAACCTAACCCACGTTGTCCCTTAACCTAACCCACGTTGTCCCTTAACCTAACCCACGTTGTCCCTTAACCTAACCCACGTTGTCCCTTAACCTAACCCACGTTGTCCCTTAACCTAACCCACGTTGTCCCTTAACCTAACCCACGTTGTCCCTTAACCTAACCCACGTTGTCCCTTAACCTAACCCACGTTGTCCCTTAACCTAACCCACGTTGTCCCTTAACCTAACCCACGTTGTCCCTTAACCTAACCCACGTTGTCCCTTAACCTAACCCACGTTGTCCCTTAACCTAACCCACGTTGTCCCTTTGCCTAACATAGTTCACTGCTCGGAATCTCTGGTGTCGTTGTTATCCTCATGTAGATGTCTTGCGAGTGTTGCTTACTTTCCACATATTCCTGCTATCCACTGTCAATTGTACTGCAATAGGACTATATCGCCGACCCCCCCCCTCCCCCCCCTCTGTCCCCCTCTGTCCCCCTCTTTGTGTCTCTGTCCTCTCAAGCTGGTCGGTCTGGCGTTTGAGTGTTAAATGAGCCTCGCAGCTGTTCAGTTGCATTCAGATGTCGACGCCCTCAGTGTACGTCGTGGTATGGTCTGTGTCCATTGTCCGCTGATGTCGTACGCGTAACCCACACGCTGTACCGATCATCGGTCGTTACGTACAGAGTGAAGTAGTGTGATACGTGTGACCGTACGCTGGCTGTGCCCAACGGTGTCGAATCTCAATTTCCATATGTTGTGCTTGATGCTACTTGTCTCGTCTCCCAATAACAGCTAGGTTGCACTGTGGTACGCCGTAGAGGCGTGTGGGAGGAACGTACGAACGCATTGTATGTCACCCTGGGTCGCTGGGGGTGGTGGTGCGGTGAGTCAGGTCAGGTCAGGTCAGCGTGAGCCGTCTGATGTAGTGACGCGTGTATTCCGACTTTGTCGTATTGCCTCACACAAAGTGCTACCCTGGTGGACCGCGTTCCATATCTGGGACATGCCGCAGATGCCGGTTGACAGTGGATCGCGGAAGGTACATCGCATACGTGCGCGGGCCACCTTCCACGTGTTCTCTTCTGCACATGTCGCAGTGTGTATGTGGTCTGATGTAGCGTGTCGTGACACATGACATCCTGGCATGCAAGAATTGTTGAATTCGCAAATGTAGGTGGACATCTACGTTTACTGCCCAAGATACGCAAATGAACTGGAAATCCGTTGTTGAGCGGTTGTTCACGCTGGAGGTGAATCTGTGATGGCGACGATCGGTACAGCTATTAACCGGTTGTTTCAGCGGTACCCGCCACATCCACACGCGTGACTAGGCCCATGTGGGTATGAAGCGATACGCGGCGGTGGCTTGGTGGGACTGTTCCCGGCCGGTGAAGGGGGGCCGCCCGGCGTGTTGGCCGCGCGCTGCGTGGGCGCACGCGCAACAGGCGGCTGGTGGGGGGCGCCGAGTGGCAGGAGCGCCAGCCGACGGGCCCGGCAGGCGGCGCAGCTACGCTGCGGCGCACCCCTGCACGCGGCGCCTGGCGGCCAAAGTTGGTTCAGCCGAGCCCGGTGCGAAGCGCGGTGGACATCTGCAGTGTGCTGGTCTGATTGAGGACTGTGTGCGTTGAGGATGCGCCGCCGCCTGGCACTCGGCGCCGCGACGCCGTCTGCTGCTCGGTCGCCCCAGCGGTTCTCGCAGGTGGTTTGTATCGCAGTTGTGCGGACGTGTTGGCGCGTGCGCTGTGCTGGGAGAGTTCGCTTCTGCACCCAAGTGGGGCTTTGCCCTTGTGTGGCGCTGGCGTTGGAGCTGCCGGTCACCATAGGTGGCGCGTGTTGTCTCCCGCCGGCAATGCCACGACAGCACGCTCCCGGGCCTCTGTCGGCAGCGGCAAGCTCAGTTGGGAGCAAGGGTGTTCGCACTAAAACCGTCTACTCGCCTAACTCCGGGCGATTGCGCCTCTCTCGAAACCGACCAAGTACCTAGGACGGCGCTGCGCGCCGCCGGGACCTGAGAGGGTTTCGAGGTGTATCGTGCAGGGGAGCTCGGCCTCCTCCTGTTTGCAGAATAATTGAGCGGACGCTTGCGTGTTCGCGCGGGCCCCCGGGACACACTCCCGGGCGGCCGGCTGCTCAGCTCTAGTTGACGCAGCTCCCTGGTTGATCCTGCCAGTAGTCATATGCTTGTCTCAAAGATTAAGCCATGCATGTCTCAGTACAAGCCGCATTAAGGTGAAACCGCGAATGGCTCATTAAATCAGTTATGGTTCCTTAGATCGTACCCACGTTACTTGGATAACTGTGGTAATTCTAGAGCTAATACATGCAAACAGAGTCCCGACCAGAGATGGAAGGGACGCTTTTATTAGATCAAAACCAATCGGATTGGCTTGTCTGGTCCGTTTGCCTTGGTGACTCTGAATAACTTTGGGCTGATCGCACGGTCCTCGTACCGGCGACGCATCTTTCAAATGTCTGCCTTATCAACTGTCGATGGTAGGTTCTGCGCCTACCATGGTTGTAACGGGTAACGGGGAATCAGGGTTCGATTCCGGAGAGGGAGCCTGAGAAACGGCTACCACATCCAAGGAAGGCAGCAGGCGCGCAAATTACCCACTCCCGGCACGGGGAGGTAGTGACGAAAAATAACGATACGGGACTCATCCGAGGCCCCGTAATCGGAATGAGTACACTTTAAATCCTTTAACGAGTATCTATTGGAGGGCAAGTCTGGTGCCAGCAGCCGCGGTAATTCCAGCTCCAATAGCGTATATTAAAGTTGTTGCGGTTAAAAAGCTCGTAGTTGGATTTGTGTCCCACGCTGTTGGTTCACCGCCCGTCGGTGTTTAACTGGCATGTATCGTGGGACGTCCTGCCGGTGGGGCGAGCCGAAGGGGTGCTTTCGCGTCCCGAGGCGGACCCCGTTTAAATCCTACCAGGGTGCTCTTTGTTGAGTGTCTCGGTGGGCCGGCACGTTTACTTTGAACAAATTAGAGTGCTTAAAGCAGGCAAGCCCGCCTGAATACTGTGTGCATGGAATAATGGAATAGGACCTCGGTTCTATTTTGTTGGTTTTCGGAACCCGAGGTAATGATTAATAGGGACAGGCGGGGGCATTCGTATTGCGACGTTAGAGGTGAAATTCTTGGATCGTCGCAAGACGAACAGAAGCGAAAGCATTTGCCAAGTATGTTTTCATTAATCAAGAACGAAAGTTAGAGGTTCGAAGGCGATCAGATACCGCCCTAGTTCTAACCATAAACGATGCCAGCCAGCGATCCGCCGCAGTTCCTCCGATGACTCGGCGGGCAGCCTCCGGGAAACCAAAGCTTTTGGGTTCCGGGGGAAGTATGGTTGCAAAGCTGAAACTTAAAGGAATTGACGGAAGGGCACCACCAGGAGTGGAGCCTGCGGCTTAATTTGACTCAACACGGGAAACCTCACCAGGCCCGGACACCGGAAGGATTGACAGATTGATAGCTCTTTCTTGATTCGGTGGGTGGTGGTGCATGGCCGTTCTTAGTTGGTGGAGCGATTTGTCTGGTTAATTCCGATAACGAACGAGACTCTAGCCTGCTAACTAGTCGCGTGACATCCTTCGTGCTGTCAGCGATTACTTTTCTTCTTAGAGGGACAGGCGGCTTCTAGCCGCACGAGATTGAGCAATAACAGGTCTGTGATGCCCTTAGATGTTCTGGGCCGCACGCGCGCTACACTGAAGGAATCAGCGTGTCTTCCTAGGCCGAAAGGTCGGGGTAACCCGCTGAACCTCCTTCGTGCTAGGGATTGGGGCTTGCAATTGTTCCCCATGAACGAGGAATTCCCAGTAAGCGCGAGTCATAAGCTCGCGTTGATTACGTCCCTGCCCTTTGTACACACCGCCCGTCGCTACTACCGATTGAATGATTTAGTGAGGTCTTCGGACTGGTACGCGGCATCGACTCTGTCGTTGCCGATGCTACCGGAAAGATGACCAAACTTGATCATTTAGAGGAAGTAAAAGTCGTAACAAGGTTTCCGTAGGTGAACCTGCGGAAGGATCATTACCGACTAGACTGCATGTCTTTCGATGTGCGTGTCGTGTCGCGCAACACGCTACCTGTACGGCAGTGGCCGTGCGCCGCGTGCGGAACCACGCGTGCCTCTCAAAACTAGCGGAAGTGTTGTTGTTGTGTGGTACGAGCGCTGAAGCTCTGGAGCGGCTGGCCTGCGGTACCTGGCGCCTGGCGCCGGTTTTGAATGACGTTCGCCCGAGTGCCTGTCCGCTCCGGTGTGGAGCCGTACGACGCCCATCGGCTGTGAGGCCGTTGGACACAAAAAAAATAGTGGAACAGGGGCCGTCAGACGCCTCAGTCCCGCAAATGCTACTGTCTTGAAAGAGACAGTGGGAGACTGAAAAGGAAAAGATCACCCAGGACGGTGGATCACTCGGCTCGTGGGTCGATGAAGAACGCAGCAAATTGCGCGTCGACATGTGAACTGCAGGACACATGAACATCGACGTTTCGAACGCACATTGCGGTCCATGGATTCCGTTCCCGGGCCACGTCTGGCTGAGGGTCGGCTACGTATACTGAAGCGCGCGGCGTTTGTCCCGCTTCGGAGACGTGGGAGTGTCGTGGTCGCCTGTGTGGCCGGCCGCGTCTCCTTAAACGTGCGATGCGCGCCCGTCGCCTGGCGGTTCGCATACCGGTACTTTCTCGGTAGCGTGCACAGCCGGCTGGCGGTGTGGCGTGCGACACCTCGTACAACGACCTCAGAGCAGGCGAGACTACCCGCTGAATTTAAGCATATTACTAAGCGGAGGAAAAGAAACTAACAAGGATTCCCCCAG
>NW_026062486.1:15000-22500 GCF_023897955.1 Schistocerca gregaria
CGGCGGACTTTTCTCGCAGTCGTAAGTTGCAATCCACCCCTATATCTTGCGCCTCATGAAGAGTTATATCAAGTATGCCAAATTCCCGCTGTCCCTATACATGCAGTAAGTTCGTCGTGGGCGCTGGCCGGCAGGCCGCGAGACGTGACGCCCGGCGGCAAAGAGTGCTCCTCTGAGGATATAGATGTTCCGTTCCGCCGCACAATGGTGACGGTGACCGCTGCCTGCGGTGGCAACGCTGGGCACAGTCGATACTCGCCGTGTGGTGGAAGGTAAACATTATGCGGTACATCAGTACTTTCCTAATAGTTCGGTCGTCTCACGGCACTGCTTAGTAAATGATGCAAGGCCAAATATAGATGATTTATGCGAATGTCCCTATACGTGCTGTAAGACTGGGCACACAACGTGAATCGCACGTCAGCCAGACACTCGAACATGCACCACTCTCGGCCTGCAACGGAGACACACAATACGTAAACATCTGGAATGCGACAATGTCGAGTGCATCCTCTCTGCCACATTGCACCGTCGACACTATGATAACCAGAGCAGTAGGTCCACCTATAAAAGCACAATACCCCACTCCTCCGACAACTACCATTGCTCAGATAAATCAACACCACCAACACACATCCTACACAGAGGGGCACCAAATATCATCCCCCGCCCTCGTGTTATACCACATGAAAAATTGCAGAAGTGAGAGACACACATCCGCCAGCCTCTTGCTACAAGCATCGAACCGACGTGACGTATCTGACGGTGACTCAGGCATCCGTGTACTGCCACCACTATCCACCCCCCCCCCCCCCTCTCTCTCTGCCCCCTTCCCACACAATACCAAATTTAACCAACTTTATCGCTTAACCTAACTGTGGCTGTACCAGTTTATCGCTTAACCTAACTGTGGCTGTACCAGTTTATCGCTTAACCTAACTGTGGCTGTACCAGTTTATCGCTTAACCTAACTGTGGCTGTACCAGTTTATCGCTTAACCTAACTGTGGCTGTACCAGTTTATCGCTTAACCTAACTGTGGCTGTACCAGTTTATCGCTTAACCTAACTGTGGCTGTACCAGTTTATCGCTTAACCTAACTGTGGCTGTACCAGTTTATCGCTTAACCTAACTGTGGCTGTACCAGTTTATCGCTTAACCTAACTGTGGCTGTACCAGTTTATCGCTTAACCTAACTGTGGCTGTACCAGTTTATCGCTTAACCTAACTGTGGCTGTACCAGTTTATCGCTTAACCTAACTGTGGCTGTACCAGATTATCGCTTAACCTAACTGTGGCTGTACCAGATTATCGCTTAACCTAACTGTGGCTGTACCAGATTATCGCTTAACCTAACTGTGGCTGTACCAGATTATCGCTTAACCTAACTGTGGCTGTACCAGATTATCGCTTAACCTAACTGTGGCTGTACCAGATTATCGCTTAACCTAACTCAATTTGTCCCTTAACCTAACTCAATTTGTCCCTTAACCTAACTCAAGTTGTCCCTTAACCTAACTCAATTTGTCCCTTAACCTAACTCAATTTGTCCCTTAACCTAACTCAATTTGTCCCTTAACCTAACTCAAGTTGTCCCTTAACCTAACTCAAGTTGTCCCTTAACCTAACTCAATTTGTCCCTTAACCTAACTCAAGTTGTCCCTTAACCTAACTCAATTTGTCCCTTAACCTAACTCAATTTGTCCCTTAACCTAACTCAATTTGTCCCTTAACCTAACTCAATTTGTCCCTTAACCTAACTCAAGTTGTCCCTTAACCTAACTCAAGTTGTCCCTTAACCTAACTCAAGTTGTCCCTTAACCTAACTCAAGTTGTCCCTTAACCTAACTCAAGTTGTCCCTTAACCTAACTCAAGTTGTCCCTTAACCTAACTCAAGTTGTCCCTTAACCTAACTCAATTTGTCCCTTAACCTAACTCAAGTTGTCCCTTAACCTAACTCAATTTGTCCCTTAACCTAACTCAATTTGTCCCTTAACCTAACTCAATTTGTCCCTTAACCTAACTCAATTTGTCCCTTAACCTAACTCAATTTGTCCCTTAACCTAACTCAAGTTGTCCCTTAACCTAACTCAAGTTGTCCCTTAACCTAACTCAAGTTGTCCCTTAACCTAACTCAAGTTGTCCCTTAACCTAACTCAAGTTGTCCCTTAACCTAACTCAATTTGTCCCTTAACCTAACTCAATTTGTCCCTTAACCTAACTCAATTTGTCCCTTAACCTAACTCAATTTGTCCCTTAACCTAACTCAATTTGTCCCTTAACCTAACTCAATTTGTCCCTTAACCTAACTCAAGTTGTCCCTTAACCTAACTCAAGTTGTCCCTTAACCTAACTCAAGTTGTCCCTTAACCTAACTCAAGTTGTCCCTTAACCTAACTCAAGTTGTCCCTTAACCTAACTCAAGTTGTCCCTTAACCTAACTCAATTTGTCCCTTAACCTAACTCAAGTTGTCCCTTAACCTAACTCAAGTTGTCCCTTAACCTAACTCAATTTGTCCCTTAACCTAACTCAATTTGTCCCTTAACCTAACTCAATTTGTCCATTAACCTAACTCAATTTGTCCCTTAACCTAACTCAATTTGTCCCTTAACCTAACTCAAGTTGTCCCTTAACCTAACTCAAGTTGTCCCTTAACCTAACTCAAGTTGTCCCTTAACCTAACTCAAGTTGTCCCTTAACCTAACCCACGTTGTCCCTTAACCTAACCCACGTTGTCCCTTAACCTAACCCACGTTGTCCCTTAACCTAACCCACGTTGTCCCTTAACCTAACCCACGTTGTCCCTTAACCTAACCCACGTTGTCCCTTAACCTAACCCACGTTGTCCCTTAACCTAACCCACGTTGTCCCTTAACCTAACCCACGTTGTCCCTTAACCTAACCCACGTTGTCCCTTAACCTAACCCACGTTGTCCCTTAACCTAACCCACGTTGTCCCTTAACCTAACCCACGTTGTCCCTTAACCTAACCCACGTTGTCCCTTAACCTAACCCACGTTGTCCCTTAACCTAACCCACGTTGTCCCTTAACCTAACCCACGTTGTCCCTTTGCCTAACATAGTTCACTGCTCGGAATCTCTGGTGTCGTTGTTATCCTCATGTAGATGTCTTGCGAGTGTTGCTTACTTTCCACATATTCCTGCTATCCACTGTCAATTGTACTGCAATAGGACTATATCGCCGACCCCCCCCCTCCCCCCCCTCTGTCCCCCTCTGTCCCCCTCTTTGTGTCTCTGTCCTCTCAAGCTGGTCGGTCTGGCGTTTGAGTGTTAAATGAGCCTCGCAGCTGTTCAGTTGCATTCAGATGTCGACGCCCTCAGTGTACGTCGTGGTATGGTCTGTGTCCATTGTCCGCTGATGTCGTACGCGTAACCCACACGCTGTACCGATCATCGGTCGTTACGTACAGAGTGAAGTAGTGTGATACGTGTGACCGTACGCTGGCTGTGCCCAACGGTGTCGAATCTCAATTTCCATATGTTGTGCTTGATGCTACTTGTCTCGTCTCCCAATAACAGCTAGGTTGCACTGTGGTACGCCGTAGAGGCGTGTGGGAGGAACGTACGAACGCATTGTATGTCACCCTGGGTCGCTGGGGGTGGTGGTGCGGTGAGTCAGGTCAGGTCAGGTCAGCGTGTGCCGTCTGATGTAGTGACGCGTGTATTCCGACTTTGTCGTATTGCCTCACACAAAGTGCTACCCTGGTGGACCGCGTTCCATATCTGGGACATGCCGCAGATGCCGGTTGACAGTGGATCGCGGAAGGTACATCGCATACGTGCGCGGGCCACCTTCCACGTGTTCTCTTCTGCACATGTCGCAGTGTGTATGTGGTCTGATGTAGCGTGTCGTGACACATGACATCCTGGCATGCAAGAATTGTTGAATTCGCAAATGTAGGTGGACATCTACGTTTACTGCCCAAGATACGCAAATGAACTGGAAATCCGTTGTTGAGCGGTTGTTCACGCTGGAGGTGAATCTGTGATGGCGACGATCGGTACAGCTATTAACCGGTTGTTTCAGCGGTACCCGCCACATCCACACGCGTGACTAGGCCCATGTGGGTATGAAGCGATACGCGGCGGTGGCTTGGTGGGACTGTTCCCGGCCGGTGAAGGGGGGCCGCCCGGCGTGTTGGCCGCGCGCTGCGTGGGCGCACGCGCAACAGGCGGCTGGTGGGGGGCGCCGAGTGGCAGGAGCGCCAGCCGACGGGCCCGGCAGGCGGCGCAGCTACGCTGCGGCGCACCCTGCACGCGGCGCCTGGCGGCCAAAGTTGGTTCAGCCGAGCCCGGTGCGAAGCGCGGTGGACATCTGCAGTGTGCTGGTCTGATTGAGGACTGTGTGCGTTGAGGATGCGCCGCCGCCTGGCACTCGGCGCCGCGACGCCGTCTGCTGCTCGGTCGCCCCAGCGGTTCTCGCAGGTGGTTTGTATCGCAGTTGTGCGGACGTGTTGGCGCGTGCGCTGTGCTGGGAGAGTTCGCTTCTGCACCCAAGTGGGGCTTTGCCCTTGTGTGGCGCTGGCGTTGGAGCTGCCGGTCACCATAGGTGGCGCGTGTTGTCTCCCGCCGGCAATGCCACGACAGCACGCTCCCGGGCCTCTGTCGGCAGCGGCAAGCTCAGTTGGGAGCAAGGGTGTTCGCACTAAAACCGTCTACTCGCCTAACTCCGGGCGATTGCGCCTCTCTCGAAACCGACCAAGTACCTAGGACGGCGCTGCGCGCCGCCGGGACCTGAGAGGGTTTCGAGGTGTATCGTGCAGGGGAGCTCGGCCTCCTCCTGTTTGCAGAATAATTGAGCGGACGCTTGCGTGTTCGCGCGGGCCCCCGGGACACACTCCCGGGCGGCCGGCTGTTCAGCTCTAGTTGACGCAGCTCCCTGGTTGATCCTGCCAGTAGTCATATGCTTGTCTCAAAGATTAAGCCATGCATGTCTCAGTACAAGCCGCATTAAGGTGAAACCGCGAATGGCTCATTAAATCAGTTATGGTTCCTTAGATCGTACCCACGTTACTTGGATAACTGTGGTAATTCTAGAGCTAATACATGCAAACAGAGTCCCGACCAGAGATGGAAGGGACGCTTTTATTAGATCAAAACCAATCGGATTGGCTTGTCTGGTCCGTTTGCCTTGGTGACTCTGAATAACTTTGGGCTGATCGCACGGTCCTCGTACCGGCGACGCATCTTTCAAATGTCTGCCTTATCAACTGTCGATGGTAGGTTCTGCGCCTACCATGGTTGTAACGGGTAACGGGGAATCAGGGTTCGATTCCGGAGAGGGAGCCTGAGAAACGGCTACCACATCCAAGGAAGGCAGCAGGCGCGCAAATTACCCACTCCCGGCACGGGGAGGTAGTGACGAAAAATAACGATACGGGACTCATCCGAGGCCCCGTAATCGGAATGAGTACACTTTAAATCCTTTAACGAGTATCTATTGGAGGGCAAGTCTGGTGCCAGCAGCCGCGGTAATTCCAGCTCCAATAGCGTATATTAAAGTTGTTGCGGTTAAAAAGCTCGTAGTTGGATTTGTGTCCCACGCTGTTGGTTCACCGCCCGTCGGTGTTTAACTGGCATGTATCGTGGGACGTCCTGCCGGTGGGGCGAGCCGAAGGGGTGCTTTCGCGTCCCGAGGCGGACCCCGTTTAAATCCTACCAGGGTGCTCTTTGTTGAGTGTCTCGGTGGGCCGGCACGTTTACTTTGAACAAATTAGAGTGCTTAAAGCAGGCAAGCCCGCCTGAATACTGTGTGCATGGAATAATGGAATAGGACCTCGGTTCTATTTTGTTGGTTTTCGGAACCCGAGGTAATGATTAATAGGGACAGGCGGGGGCATTCGTATTGCGACGTTAGAGGTGAAATTCTTGGATCGTCGCAAGACGAACAGAAGCGAAAGCATTTGCCAAGTATGTTTTCATTAATCAAGAACGAAAGTTAGAGGTTCGAAGGCGATCAGATACCGCCCTAGTTCTAACCATAAACGATGCCAGCCAGCGATCCGCCGCAGTTCCTCCGATGACTCGGCGGGCAGCCTCCGGGAAACCAAAGCTTTTGGGTTCCGGGGGAAGTATGGTTGCAAAGCTGAAACTTAAAGGAATTGACGGAAGGGCACCACCAGGAGTGGAGCCTGCGGCTTAATTTGACTCAACACGGGAAACCTCACCAGGCCCGGACACCGGAAGGATTGACAGATTGATAGCTCTTTCTTGATTCGGTGGGTGGTGGTGCATGGCCGTTCTTAGTTGGTGGAGCGATTTGTCTGGTTAATTCCGATAACGAACGAGACTCTAGCCTGCTAACTAGTCGCGTGACATCCTTCGTGCTGTCAGCGATTACTTTTCTTCTTAGAGGGACAGGCGGCTTCTAGCCGCACGAGATTGAGCAATAACAGGTCTGTGATGCCCTTAGATGTTCTGGGCCGCACGCGCGCTACACTGAAGGAATCAGCGTGTCTTCCTAGGCCGAAAGGTCGGGGTAACCCGCTGAACCTCCTTCGTGCTAGGGATTGGGGCTTGCAATTGTTCCCCATGAACGAGGAATTCCCAGTAAGCGCGAGTCATAAGCTCGCGTTGATTACGTCCCTGCCCTTTGTACACACCGCCCGTCGCTACTACCGATTGAATGATTTAGTGAGGTCTTCGGACTGGTACGCGGCATCGACTCTGTCGTTGCCGATGCTACCGGAAAGATGACCAAACTTGATCATTTAGAGGAAGTAAAAGTCGTAACAAGGTTTCCGTAGGTGAACCTGCGGAAGGATCATTACCGACTAGACTGCATGTCTTTCGATGTGCGTGTCGTGTCGCGCAACACGCTACCTGTACGGCAGTGGCCGTGCGCCGCGTGCGGAACCACGCGTGCCTCTCAAAACTAGCGGAAGTGTTGTTGTTGTGTGGTACGAGCGCTGAAGCTCTGGAGCGGCTGGCCTGCGGTACCTGGCGCCTGGCGCCGGTTTTGAATGACGTTCGCCCGAGTGCCTGTCCGCTCCGGTGTGGAGCCGTACGACGCCCATCGGCTGTGAGGCCGTTGGACACAAAAAAAATAGTGGAACAGGGGCCGTCAGACGCCTCAGTCCCGCAAATGCTACTGTCTTGAAAGAGACAGTGGGAGACTGAAAAGGAAAAGATCACCCAGGACGGTGGATCACTCGGCTCGTGGGTCGATGAAGAACGCAGCAAATTGCGCGTCGACATGTGAACTGCAGGACACATGAACATCGACGTTTCGAACGCACATTGCGGTCCATGGATTCCGTTCCCGGGCCACGTCTGGCTGAGGGTCGGCTACGTATACTGAAGCGCGCGGCGTTTGTCCCGCTTCGGAGACGTGGGAGTGTCGTGGTCGCCTGTGTGGCCGGCCGCGTCTCCTTAAACGTGCGATGCGCGCCCGTCGCCTGGCGGTTCGCATACCGGTACTTTCTCGGTAGCGTGCACAGCCGGCTGGCGGTGTGGCGTGCGACACCTCGTACAACGAC
>NW_026062486.1:27500-35000 GCF_023897955.1 Schistocerca gregaria
ACCCGGGTGCGTACGCCGCACCAAGTGCTCCACCCGCGACCGTACGTGCCCCGCCGAAATCGCAACTCCGGCGGATGAACGGCGGACTTTTCTCGCAGTCGTAAGTTGCAATCCACCCCTATATCTTGCGCCTCATGAAGAGTTATATCAAGTATGCCAAATTCCCGCTGTCCCTATACATGCAGTAAGTTCGTCGTGGGCGCTGGCCGGCAGGCCGCGAGACGTGACGCCCGGCGGCAAAGAGTGCTCCTCTGAGGATATAGATGTTCCGTTCCGCCGCACAATGGTGACGGTGACCGCTGCCTGCGGTGGCAACGCTGGGCACAGTCGATACTCGCCGTGTGGTGGAAGGTAAACATTATGCGGTACATCAGTACTTTCCTAATAGTTCGGTCGTCTCACGGCACTGCTTAGTAAATGATGCAAGGCCAAATATAGATGATTTATGCGAATGTCCCTATACGTGCTGTAAGACTGGGCACACAACGTGAATCGCACGTCAGCCAGACACTCGAACATGCACCACTCTCGGCCTGCAACGGAGACACACAATACGTAAACATCTGGAATGCGACAATGTCGAGTGCATCCTCTCTGCCACATTGCACCGTCGACACTATGATAACCAGAGCAGTAGGTCCACCTATAAAAGCACAATACCCCACTCCTCCGACAACTACCATTGCTCAGATAAATCAACACCACCAACACACATCCTACACAGAGGGGCACCAAATATCATCCCCCGCCCTCGTGTTATACCACATGAAAAATTGCAGAAGTGAGAGACACACATCCGCCAGCCTCTTGCTACAAGCATCGAACCGACGTGACGTATCTGACGGTGACTCAGGCATCCGTGTACTGCCACCACTATCCACCCCCCCCCCCCCCCTCTCTCTCTGCCCCCTTCCCACACAATACCAAATTTAACCAACTTTATCGCTTAACCTAACTGTGGCTGTACCAGTTTATCGCTTAACCTAACTGTGGCTGTACCAGTTTATCGCTTAACCTAACTGTGGCTGTACCAGTTTATCGCTTAACCTAACTGTGGCTGTACCAGTTTATCGCTTAACCTAACTGTGGCTGTACCAGTTTATCGCTTAACCTAACTGTGGCTGTACCAGTTTATCGCTTAACCTAACTGTGGCTGTACCAGTTTATCGCTTAACCTAACTGTGGCTGTACCAGTTTATCGCTTAACCTAACTGTGGCTGTACCAGTTTATCGCTTAACCTAACTGTGGCTGTACCAGTTTATCGCTTAACCTAACTGTGGCTGTACCAGTTTATCGCTTAACCTAACTGTGGCTGTACCAGTTTATCGCTTAACCTAACTGTGGCTGTACCAGATTATCGCTTAACCTAACTGTGGCTGTACCAGATTATCGCTTAACCTAACTGTGGCTGTACCAGATTATCGCTTAACCTAACTGTGGCTGTACCAGATTATCGCTTAACCTAACTGTGGCTGTACCAGATTATCGCTTAACCTAACTGTGGCTGTACCAGATTATCGCTTAACCTAACTCAATTTGTCCCTTAACCTAACTCAATTTGTCCCTTAACCTAACTCAAGTTGTCCCTTAACCTAACTCAATTTGTCCCTTAACCTAACTCAATTTGTCCCTTAACCTAACTCAATTTGTCCCTTAACCTAACTCAAGTTGTCCCTTAACCTAACTCAAGTTGTCCCTTAACCTAACTCAAGTTGTCCCTTAACCTAACTCAATTTGTCCCTTAACCTAACTCAATTTGTCCCTTAACCTAACTCAATTTGTCCCTTAACCTAACTCAATTTGTCCCTTAACCTAACTCAAGTTGTCCCTTAACCTAACTCAAGTTGTCCCTTAACCTAACTCAAGTTGTCCCTTAACCTAACTCAAGTTGTCCCTTAACCTAACTCAAGTTGTCCCTTAACCTAACTCAAGTTGTCCCTTAACCTAACTCAAGTTGTCCCTTAACCTAACTCAATTTGTCCCTTAACCTAACTCAAGTTGTCCCTTAACCTAACTCAATTTGTCCCTTAACCTAACTCAATTTGTCCCTTAACCTAACTCAATTTGTCCCTTAACCTAACTCAATTTGTCCCTTAACCTAACTCAATTTGTCCCTTAACCTAACTCAAGTTGTCCCTTAACCTAACTCAAGTTGTCCCTTAACCTAACTCAAGTTGTCCCTTAACCTAACTCAAGTTGTCCCTTAACCTAACTCAAGTTGTCCCTTAACCTAACTCAAGTTGTCCCTTAACCTAACTCAATTTGTCCCTTAACCTAACTCAATTTGTCCCTTAACCTAACTCAATTTGTCCCTTAACCTAACTCAATTTGTCCCTTAACCTAACTCAATTTGTCCCTTAACCTAACTCAATTTGTCCCTTAACCTAACTCAAGTTGTCCCTTAACCTAACTCAAGTTGTCCCTTAACCTAACTCAAGTTGTCCCTTAACCTAACTCAAGTTGTCCCTTAACCTAACTCAAGTTGTCCCTTAACCTAACTCAAGTTGTCCCTTAACCTAACTCAAGTTGTCCCTTAACCTAACTCAATTTGTCCCTTAACCTAACTCAAGTTGTCCCTTAACCTAACTCAATTTGTCCCTTAACCTAACTCAATTTGTCCCTTAACCTAACTCAATTTGTCCCTTAACCTAACTCAATTTGTCCCTTAACCTAACTCAAGTTGTCCCTTAACCTAACTCAAGTTGTCCCTTAACCTAACTCAAGTTGTCCCTTAACCTAACTCAAGTTGTCCCTTAACCTAACCCACGTTGTCCCTTAACCTAACCCACGTTGTCCCTTAACCTAACCCACGTTGTCCCTTAACCTAACCCACGTTGTCCCTTAACCTAACCCACGTTGTCCCTTAACCTAACCCACGTTGTCCCTTAACCTAACCCACGTTGTCCCTTAACCTAACCCACGTTGTCCCTTAACCTAACCCACGTTGTCCCTTAACCTAACCCACGTTGTCCCTTAACCTAACCCACGTTGTCCCTTAACCTAACCCACGTTGTCCCTTAACCTAACCCACGTTGTCCCTTAACCTAACCCACGTTGTCCCTTAACCTAACCCACGTTGTCCCTTAACCTAACCCACGTTGTCCCTTAACCTAACCCACGTTGTCCCTTAACCTAACCCACGTTGTCCCTTAACCTAACCCACGTTGTCCCTTAACCTAACCCACGTTGTCCCTTTGCCTAACATAGTTCACTGCTCGGAATCTCTGGTGTCGTTGTTATCCTCATGTAGATGTCTTGCGAGTGTTGCTTACTTTCCACATATTCCTGCTATCCACTGTCAATTGTACTGCAATAGGACTATATCGCCGACCCCCCCCCCTCCCCCCCCTCTGTCCCCCTCTGTCCCCCTCTTTGTGTCTCTGTCCTCTCAAGCTGGTCGGTCTGGCGTTTGAGTGTTAAATGAGCCTCGCAGCTGTTCAGTTGCATTCAGATGTCGACGCCCTCAGTGTACGTCGTGGTATGGTCTGTGTCCATTGTCCGCTGATGTCGTACGCGTAACCCACACGCTGTACCGATCATCGGTCGTTACGTACAGAGTGAAGTAGTGTGATACGTGTGACCGTACGCTGGCTGTGCCCAACGGTGTCGAATCTCAATTTCCATATGTTGTGCTTGATGCTACTTGTCTCGTCTCCCAATAACAGCTAGGTTGCACTGTGGTACGCCGTAGAGGCGTGTGGGAGGAACGTACGAACGCATTGTATGTCACCCTGGGTCGCTGGGGGTGGTGGTGCGGTGAGTCAGGTCAGGTCAGGTCAGCGTGAGCCGTCTGATGTAGTGACGCGTGTATTCCGACTTTGTCGTATTGCCTCACACAAAGTGCTACCCTGGTGGACCGCGTTCCATATCTGGGACATGCCGCAGATGCCGGTTGACAGTGGATCGCGGAAGGTACATCGCATACGTGCGCGGGCCACCTTCCACGTGTTCTCTTCTGCACATGTCGCAGTGTGTATGTGGTCTGATGTAGCGTGTCGTGACACATGACATCCTGGCATGCAAGAATTGTTGAATTCGCAAATGTAGGTGGACATCTACGTTTACTGCCCAAGATACGCAAATGAACTGGAAATCCGTTGTTGAGCGGTTGTTCACGCTGGAGGTGAATCTGTGATGGCGACGATCGGTACAGCTATTAACCGGTTGTTTCAGCGGTACCCGCCACATCCACACGCGTGACTAGGCCCATGTGGGTATGAAGCGATACGCGGCGGTGGCTTGGTGGGACTGTTCCCGGCCGGTGAAGGGGGGCCGCCCGGCGTGTTGGCCGCGCGCTGCGTGGGCGCACGCGCAACAGGCGGCTGGTGGGGGGCGCCGAGTGGCAGGAGCGCCAGCCGACGGGCCCGGCAGGCGGCGCAGCTACGCTGCGGCGCACCCTGCACGCGGCGCCTGGCGGCCAAAGTTGGTTCAGCCGAGCCCGGTGCGAAGCGCGGTGGACATCTGCAGTGTGCTGGTCTGATTGAGGACTGTGTGCGTTGAGGATGCGCCGCCGCCTGGCACTCGGCGCCGCGACGCCGTCTGCTGCTCGGTCGCCCCAGCGGTTCTCGCAGGTGGTTTGTATCGCAGTTGTGCGGACGTGTTGGCGCGTGCGCTGTGCTGGGAGAGTTCGCTTCTGCACCCAAGTGGGGCTTTGCCCTTGTGTGGCGCTGGCGTTGGAGCTGCCGGTCACCATAGGTGGCGCGTGTTGTCTCCCGCCGGCAATGCCACGACAGCACGCTCCCGGGCCTCTGTCGGCAGCGGCAAGCTCAGTTGGGAGCAAGGGTGTTCGCACTAAAACCGTCTACTCGCCTAACTCCGGGCGATTGCGCCTCTCTCGAAACCGACCAAGTACCTAGGACGGCGCTGCGCGCCGCCGGGACCTGAGAGGGTTTCGAGGTGTATCGTGCAGGGGAGCTCGGCCTCCTCCTGTTTGCAGAATAATTGAGCGGACGCTTGCGTGTTCGCGCGGGCCCCCGGGACACACTCCCGGGCGGCCGGCTGCTCAGCTCTAGTTGACGCAGCTCCCTGGTTGATCCTGCCAGTAGTCATATGCTTGTCTCAAAGATTAAGCCATGCATGTCTCAGTACAAGCCGCATTAAGGTGAAACCGCGAATGGCTCATTAAATCAGTTGTGGTTCCTTAGATCGTACCCACGTTACTTGGATAACTGTGGTAATTCTAGAGCTAATACATGCAAACAGAGTCCCGACCAGAGATGGAAGGGACGCTTTTATTAGATCAAAACCAATCGGATTGGCTTGTCTGGTCCGTTTGCCTTGGTGACTCTGAATAACTTTGGGCTGATCGCACGGTCCTCGTACCGGCGACGCATCTTTCAAATGTCTGCCTTATCAACTGTCGATGGTAGGTTCTGCGCCTACCATGGTTGTAACGGGTAACGGGGAATCAGGGTTCGATTCCGGAGAGGGAGCCTGAGAAACGGCTACCACATCCAAGGAAGGCAGCAGGCGCGCAAATTACCCACTCCCGGCACGGGGAGGTAGTGACGAAAAATAACGATACGGGACTCATCCGAGGCCCCGTAATCGGAATGAGTACACTTTAAATCCTTTAACGAGTATCTATTGGAGGGCAAGTCTGGTGCCAGCAGCCGCGGTAATTCCAGCTCCAATAGCGTATATTAAAGTTGTTGCGGTTAAAAAGCTCGTAGTTGGATTTGTGTCCCACGCTGTTGGTTCACCGCCCGTCGGTGTTTAACTGGCATGTATCGTGGGACGTCCTGCCGGTGGGGCGAGCCGAAGGGGTGCTTTCGCGTCCCGAGGCGGACCCCGTTTAAATCCTACCAGGGTGCTCTTTGTTGAGTGTCTCGGTGGGCCGGCACGTTTACTTTGAACAAATTAGAGTGCTTAAAGCAGGCAAGCCCGCCTGAATACTGTGTGCATGGAATAATGGAATAGGACCTCGGTTCTATTTTGTTGGTTTTCGGAACCCGAGGTAATGATTAATAGGGACAGGCGGGGGCATTCGTATTGCGACGTTAGAGGTGAAATTCTTGGATCGTCGCAAGACGAACAGAAGCGAAAGCATTTGCCAAGTATGTTTTCATTAATCAAGAACGAAAGTTAGAGGTTCGAAGGCGATCAGATACCGCCCTAGTTCTAACCATAAACGATGCCAGCCAGCGATCCGCCGCAGTTCCTCCGATGACTCGGCGGGCAGCCTCCGGGAAACCAAAGCTTTTGGGTTCTGGGGGAAGTATGGTTGCAAAGCTGAAACTTAAAGGAATTGACGGAAGGGCACCACCAGGAGTGGAGCCTGCGGCTTAATTTGACTCAACACGGGAAACCTCACCAGGCCCGGACACCGGAAGGATTGACAGATTGATAGCTCTTTCTTGATTCGGTGGGTGGTGGTGCATGGCCGTTCTTAGTTGGTGGAGCGATTTGTCTGGTTAATTCCGATAACGAACGAGACTCTAGCCTGCTAACTAGTCGCGTGACATCCTTCGTGCTGTCAGCGATTACTTTTCTTCTTAGAGGGACAGGCGGCTTCTAGCCGCACGAGATTGAGCAATAACAGGTCTGTGATGCCCTTAGATGTTCTGGGCCGCACGCGCGCTACACTGAAGGAATCAGCGTGTCTTCCTAGGCCGAAAGGTCGGGGTAACCCGCTGAACCTCCTTCGTGCTAGGGATTGGGGCTTGCAATTGTTCCCCATGAACGAGGAATTCCCAGTAAGCGCGAGTCATAAGCTCGCGTTGATTACGTCCCTGCCCTTTGTACACACCGCCCGTCGCTACTACCGATTGAATGATTTAGTGAGGTCTTCGGACTGGTACGCGGCATCGACTCTGTCGTTGCCGATGCTACCGGAAAGATGACCAAACTTGATCATTTAGAGGAAGTAAAAGTCGTAACAAGGTTTCCGTAGGTGAACCTGCGGAAGGATCATTACCGACTAGACTGCATGTCTTTCGATGTGCGTGTCGTGTCGCGCAACACGCTACCTGTACGGCAGTGGCCGTGCGCCGCGTGCGGAACCACGCGTGCCTCTCAAAACTAGCGGAAGTGTTGTTGTTGTGTGGTACGAGCGCTGAAGCTCTGGAGCGGCTGGCCTGCGGTACCTGGCGCCTGGCGCCGGTTTTGAATGACGTTCGCCCGAGTGCCTGTCCGCTCCGGTGTGGAGCCGTACGACGCCCATCGGCTGTGAGGCCGTTGGACACAAAAAAAATAGTGGAACAGGGGCCGTCAGACGCCTCAGTCCCGCAAATGCTACTGTCTTGAAAGAGACAGTGGGAGACTGAAAAGGAAAAGATCACCCAGGACGGTGGATCACTCGGCTCGTGGGTCGATGAAGAACGCAGCAAATTGCGCGTCGACATGTGAACTGCAGGACACATGAACATCGACGTTTCGAACGCACATTGCGGTCCATGGATTCCGTTCCCGGGCCACGTCTGGCTGAGGGTCGGCTACGTATACTGAAGCGCGCGGCGTTTGTCCCGCTTCGGAGACGTGGGAGTGTCGTGGTCGCCTGT
>NW_026062486.1:40000-45000 GCF_023897955.1 Schistocerca gregaria
GGTGCAACGACGGTACCGCCACCTGGGGGAGGCCACGCGGACTAAGCCATGTATGGGGCCCACAGTGCTCATTTGCCGAGCCCACCCACACAAAACCTGCACCCCCCTCCAGCGCAGGAGCCGCAACCCGGGTGCGTACGCCGCACCAAGTGCTCCACCCGCGACCGTACGTGCCCCGCCGAAATCGCAACTCCGGCGGATGAACGGCGGACTTTTCTCGCAGTCGTAAGTTGCAATCCACCCCTATATCTTGCGCCTCATGAAGAGTTATATCAAGTATGCCAAATTCCCGCTGTCCCTATACATGCAGTAAGTTCGTCGTGGGCGCTGGCCGGCAGGCCGCGAGACGTGACGCCCGGCGGCAAAGAGTGCTCCTCTGAGGATATAGATGTTCCGTTCCGCCGCACAATGGTGACGGTGACCGCTGCCTGCGGTGGCAACGCTGGGCACAGTCGATACTCGCCGTGTGGTGGAAGGTAAACATTATGCGGTACATCAGTACTTTCCTAATAGTTCGGTCGTCTCACGGCACTGCTTAGTAAATGATGCAAGGCCAAATATAGATGATTTATGCGAATGTCCCTATACGTGCTGTAAGACTGGGCACACAACGTGAATCGCACGTCAGCCAGACACTCGAACATGCACCACTCTCGGCCTGCAACGGAGACACACAATACGTAAACATCTGGAATGCGACAATGTCGAGTGCATCCTCTCTGCCACATTGCACCGTCGACACTATGATAACCAGAGCAGTAGGTCCACCTATAAAAGCACAATACCCCACTCCTCCGACAACTACCATTGCTCAGATAAATCAACACCACCAACACACATCCTACACAGAGGGGCACCAAATATCATCCCCCGCCCTCGTGTTATACCACATGAAAAATTGCAGAAGTGAGAGACACACATCCGCCAGCCTCTTGCTACAAGCATCGAACCGACGTGACGTATCTGACGGTGACTCAGGCATCCGTGTACTGCCACCACTATCCACCCCCCCCCCCCTCTCTCTCTGCCCCCTTCCCACACAATACCAAATTTAACCAACTTTATCGCTTAACCTAACTGTGGCTGTACCAGTTTATCGCTTAACCTAACTGTGGCTGTACCAGTTTATCGCTTAACCTAACTGTGGCTGTACCAGTTTATCGCTTAACCTAACTGTGGCTGTACCAGTTTATCGCTTAACCTAACTGTGGCTGTACCAGTTTATCGCTTAACCTAACTGTGGCTGTACCAGTTTATCGCTTAACCTAACTGTGGCTGTACCAGTTTATCGCTTAACCTAACTGTGGCTGTACCAGTTTATCGCTTAACCTAACTGTGGCTGTACCAGTTTATCGCTTAACCTAACTGTGGCTGTACCAGTTTATCGCTTAACCTAACTGTGGCTGTACCAGATTATCGCTTAACCTAACTGTGGCTGTACCAGATTATCGCTTAACCTAACTGTGGCTGTACCAGATTATCGCTTAACCTAACTGTGGCTGTACCAGATTATCGCTTAACCTAACTGTGGCTGTACCAGATTATCGCTTAACCTAACTCAATTTGTCCCTTAACCTAACTCAAGTTGTCCCTTAACCTAACTCAAGTTGTCCCTTAACCTAACTCAAGTTGTCCCTTAACCTAACTCAAGTTGTCCCTTAACCTAACTCAATTTGTCCCTTAACCTAACTCAATTTGTCCCTTAACCTAACTCAATTTGTCCCTTAACCTAACTCAATTTGTCCCTTAACCTAACTCAATTTGTCCCTTAACCTAACTCAAGTTGTCCCTTAACCTAACTCAAGTTGTCCCTTAACCTAACTCAAGTTGTCCCTTAACCTAACTCAAGTTGTCCCTTAACCTAACTCAAGTTGTCCCTTAACCTAACTCAAGTTGTCCCTTAACCTAACTCAAGTTGTCCCTTAACCTAACTCAATTTGTCCCTTAACCTAACTCAAGTTGTCCCTTAACCTAACTCAATTTGTCCCTTAACCTAACTCAATTTGTCCCTTAACCTAACTCAATTTGTCCCTTAACCTAACTCAATTTGTCCCTTAACCTAACTCAATTTGTCCCTTAACCTAACTCAAGTTGTCCCTTAACCTAACTCAAGTTGTCCCTTAACCTAACTCAAGTTGTCCCTTAACCTAACTCAAGTTGTCCCTTAACCTAACTCAAGTTGTCCCTTAACCTAACTCAATTTGTCCCTTAACCTAACTCAATTTGTCCCTTAACCTAACTCAATTTGTCCCTTAACCTAACTCAATTTGTCCCTTAACCTAACTCAATTTGTCCCTTAACCTAACTCAAGTTGTCCCTTAACCTAACTCAAGTTGTCCCTTAACCTAACTCAAGTTGTCCCTTAACCTAACTCAAGTTGTCCCTTAACCTAACTCAAGTTGTCCCTTAACCTAACTCAAGTTGTCCCTTAACCTAACTCAAGTTGTCCCTTAACCTAACTCAAGTTGTCCCTTAACCTAACTCAAGTTGTCCCTTAACCTAACTCAATTTGTCCCTTAACCTAACTCAATTTGTCCCTTAACCTAACTCAATTTGTCCCTTAACCTAACTCAATTTGTCCCTTAACCTAACTCAATTTGTCCCTTAACCTAACTCAAGTTGTCCCTTAACCTAACTCAAGTTGTCCCTTAACCTAACCCACGTTGTCCCTTAACCTAACCCACGTTGTCCCTTAACCTAACCCACGTTGTCCCTTAACCTAACCCACATTGTCCCTTAACCTAACCCACGTTGTCCCTTAACCTAACCCACGTTGTCCCTTAACCTAACCCACGTTGTCCCTTAACCTAACCCACGTTGTCCCTTAACCTAACCCACGTTGTCCCTTAACCTAACCCACGTTGTCCCTTAACCTAACCCACGTTGTCCCTTAACCTAACCCACGTTGTCCCTTAACCTAACCCACGTTGTCCCTTAACCTAACCCACGTTGTCCCTTAACCTAACCCACGTTGTCCCTTAACCTAACCCACGTTGTCCCTTAACCTAACCCACGTTGTCCCTTAACCTAACCCACGTTGTCCCTTAACCTAACCCACGTTGTCCCTTTGCCTAACATAGTTCACTGCTCGGAATCTCTGGTGTCGTTGTTATCCTCATGTAGATGTCTTGCGAGTGTTGCTTACTTTCCACATATTCCTGCTATCCACTGTCAATTGTACTGCAATAGGACTATATCGCCGACCCCCCCCCTCCCCCCCCTCTGTCCCCCTCTGTCCCCCTCTTTGTGTCTCTGTCCTCTCAAGCTGGTCGGTCTGGCGTTTGAGTGTTAAATGAGCCTCGCAGCTGTTCAGTTGCATTCAGATGTCGACGCCCTCAGTGTACGTCGTGGTATGGTCTGTGTCCATTGTCCGCTGATGTCGTACGCGTAACCCACACGCTGTACCGATCATCGGTCGTTACGTACAGAGTGAAGTAGTGTGATACGTGTGACCGTACGCTGGCTGTGCCCAACGGTGTCGAATCTCAATTTCCATATGTTGTGCTTGATGCTACTTGTCTCGTCTCCCAATAACAGCTAGGTTGCACTGTGGTACGCCGTAGAGGCGTGTGGGAGGAACGTACGAACGCATTGTATGTCACCCTGGGTCGCTGGGGGTGGTGGTGCGGTGAGTCAGGTCAGGTCAGGTCAGCGTGAGCCGTCTGATGTAGTGACGCGTGTATTCCGACTTTGTCGTATTGCCTCACACAAAGTGCTACCCTGGTGGACCGCGTTCCATATCTGGGACATGCCGCAGATGCCGGTTGACAGTGGATCGCGGAAGGTACATCGCATACGTGCGCGGGCCACCTTCCACGTGTTCTCTTCTGCACATGTCGCAGTGTGTATGTGGTCTGATGTAGCGTGTCGTGACACATGACATCCTGGCATGCAAGAATTGTTGAATTCGCAAATGTAGGTGGACATCTACGTTTACTGCCCAAGATACGCAAATGAACTGGAAATCCGTTGTTGAGCGGTTGTTCACGCTGGAGGTGAATCTGTGATGGCGACGATCGGTACAGCTATTAACCGGTTGTTTCAGCGGTACCCGCCACATCCACACGCGTGACTAGGCCCATGTGGGTATGAAGCGATACGCGGCGGTGGCTTGGTGGGACTGTTCCCGGCCGGTGAAGGGGGGCCGCCCGGCGTGTTGGCCGCGCGCTGCGTGGGCGCACGCGCAACAGGCGGCTGGTGGGGGGCGCCGAGTGGCAGGAGCGCCAGCCGACGGGCCCGGCAGGCGGCGCAGCTACGCTGCGGCGCACCCTGCACGCGGCGCCTGGCGGCCAAAGTTGGTTCAGCCGAGCCCGGTGCGAAGCGCGGTGGACATCTGCAGTGTGCTGGTCTGATTGAGGACTGTGTGCGTTGAGGATGCGCCGCCGCCTGGCACTCGGCGCCGCGACGCCGTCTGCTGCTCGGTCGCCCCAGCGGTTCTCGCAGGTGGTTTGTATCGCAGTTGTGCGGACGTGTTGGCGCGTGCGCTGTGCTGGGAGAGTTCGCTTCTGCACCCAAGTGGGGCTTTGCCCTTGTGTGGCGCTGGCGTTGGAGCTGCCGGTCACCATAGGTGGCGCGTGTTGTCTCCCGCCGGCAATGCCACGACAGCACGCTCCCGGGCCTCTGTCGGCAGCGGCAAGCTCAGTTGGGAGCAAGGGTGTTCGCACTAAAACCGTCTACTCGCCTAACTCCGGGCGATTGCGCCTCTCTCGAAACCGACCAAGTACCTAGGACGGCGCTGCGCGCCGCCGGGACCTGAGAGGGTTTCGAGGTGTATCGTGCAGGGGAGCTCGGCCTCCTCCTGTTTGCAGAATAATTGAGCGGACGCTTGCGTGTTCGCGCGGGCCCCCGGGACACACTCCCGGGCGGCCGGCTGCTCAGCTCTAGTTGACGCAGCTCCCTGGTTGATCCTGCCAGTAGTCATATGCTTGTCTCAAAGATACACTAGATCGCGTGTTAGTACAAGCCGCATTAAGGTGAAACCGCGAATGGCTCATTAAATC
>NW_026062486.1:52500-57500 GCF_023897955.1 Schistocerca gregaria
ATACCGCCCTCTATGAGACGGCCGGCCGACTATGATGTCGATGTCGCCTACAGCGCCCGCTTGACGACCCAGAGTAAAACGCCTGCTGCACCCCCTCTTCACCGCAGGTGACGCAAATCGAGTCAAAAGTGGTGGACCGACGGTCACTCCAGCCGCACCTGTGAATGCGCCACCCCCACCGCCCGACTCGCAACTCGAGCGGATGTACGGCGGACTTTTCCCGCAATCGTACATTGCAGTCCACCCCTATATCTTCCACTTCATGAAGAGTTATCTCCCAAAAGCCAAAGTCCCGCTGTCCCAATACATGCTCTGGACGGCGGGCCGCGAGACGTGACGCTCGGTGGCAAAGAGTGCGCCGCTGAGGATATAGAGGGTCCGTCCCCCCGCACAGTGGTGACGGTGTGCGGGTAGTGTTTCCGACACCTCTTCCTGCGGTGGCAACTCTGGGGCAGAGTCGATACTCGCCCACTGGTGGAAGGTAAGCATTCTGCTTTACATCAGTACATAACTAATATTTCAGTCGTCTGACGTCCCTCCTTAGTAAATGATGCAGGACCACATACATAGATGATACATACTGTAAACTGGGGAGGACAGTGTGAACCGCACTCGACCCAGTCACCCTATCTCACAGTCCACTCTGTGTGTAACAAAGCGAAAGCACCAAAGCACTATCGTTCAACAACATCCATTTTATCCTCGCTGCCACAGGACACTATCCAAACAACGACAAGAGGAACGTCACGTCCACTAATAAGACAGAATGTCTCACATCACCCGCAAACAACGCAGCTCAAATCAGCCAGCAACACCCACAGTGGTCCACCCAGTATCAACACAGGACGCAACGCCACGCCACAACACAAAAGGTACAAGTAATAAAATACCCTTTGGCCACACCCCTTATAAAGGCATCGAACCAACCCACCACCTGACACCAGCCAAACGTACATCCTGATTTGACACATCTCTGGCAACCTAACCCACGTTGGCCCTTAACCTAACCCACGTTGGCCCTTAACCTAACCCACGTTGGCCCTTAACCTAACCCACGTTGGCCCTTAACCTAACCCACGTTGGCCCTTAACCTAACCCACGTTGGCCCTTAACCTAACCCACGTTGGCCCTTAACCTAACCCACGTTGGCCCTTAACCTAACCCACGTTGGCCCTTAACCTAACCCACGTTGGCCCTTAACCTAACCCACGTTGGCCCTTAACCTAACCCACGTTGGCCCTTAACCTAACCCACGTTGGCCCCTAACCTAACCCACGTTGGCCCCTAACCTAACCCACGTTGGCCCCTAACCTAACCCACGTTGGCCCCTAACCTAACCCACGTTGGCCCCTAACCTAACCCACGTTGGCCCCTAACCTAACCCACGTTGGCCCCTAACCTAACCCACGTTGGCCCCTAACCTAACCCACGTTGGCCCCTAACCTAACCCACGTTGGCCCCTAACCTAACCCACGTTGGCCCCTAACCTAACCCACGTTGGCCCCTAACCTAACCCACGTTGGCCCCTAACCTAACCCACGTTGGCCCCTAACCTAACCCACGCTGCACCTTAACCTAAGTTACGCTGCACCTTAACCTAAGTTACGCTGCACCTTAACCTAAGTTACGCTGCACCTTAACCTAAGTTACGCTGCACCTTAACCTAAGTTACGCTGCACCTTAACCTAAGTTACGCTGCACCTTAACCTAAGTTACGCTGCACCTTAACCTAAGTTACGCTGCACCTTAACCTAACTTACACTGCACCTTAACCTAACTTACACTGCACCTTAACCTAACTTACACTGCACCTTAACCTAACTTACACTGCACCTTAACCTAAGTTACACTGCACCTTAACCTAAGTTACACTGCACCTTAACCTAAGTTACACTGCACCTTAACCTAACTTACACTGCACCTTAACCTAAGTTACACTGCACCTTAACCTAAGTTACACTGCACCTTAACCTAACTTACACTGCACCTTAACCTAACTTACACTGCACCTTAACCTAAGTTACACTGCACCTTAACCTAACTTACACTGCACCTTAACCTAACTTACACTGCACCTTAACCTAACTTACACTGCACCTTAACCTAACTTACACTGCACCTTAACCTAACTTACACTGCACCTTAACTGTCACATGTAACGTCACAGGAATGTAGCTTTGCCTAACAGCAACCCTCTGAACATAGTTCACTGCTTGGATCCTCTGGTGTCATGTGTATTTCTTGATGCCATGGTGCGTACCCTCACATAAAGGTCTTTCGAGTGTTGCGTACTTTCTACACAGTCCCGCTAACCACTGGAAGGGTGTACCGCTACAGAACGAATATCGCCCTCCCCTCCTGCCCTTCCAAGCTGGTCGGTCAGGCGTTTGTTTGTGAAATGAGCCTTGCAGCTGTTCAGTTGCATTCGGTTGTCGATGCAGTCAGTGTACGTTGTGGTACGGCCTGTGTGGACTGTCCGCTGATGTACGCGTAACCCACACTGATCATCCGTCGTTACGTACTGAGTGACATAATGTGGCACATGCTTGACCGTACACCGGCTGCGCCCTACAATGGCGAATCATAAGGGCCATATGTTGTGCACGATGCTACTTGTCTCGTCTCCCCATTACAGCGAGATTGCACTGTTGTACGCCGTACAGACATGTGGTAAGTAGGTACGGACGAAAGTATTGCATGTTGGCCCCCCCCCCCCCCCTCCTCCCTCTGCCGGGAATCAGCGTGAGCCGTCTGTTGATGTAGCGACGAGGGTTTTCCTATTTAATCGTATTGCCCCACACAACATGATAGCACGGTGGACCGCGTTCCACATCTGCGACATGCTACAGAGGCCGGTTGACAGTCGACCGCGCAAGGGACATTGCACACGTGCGCGGACCATCTTCCACGTGTTCTCTCGTGTACATGCCGCAGTGTGTATGTGGGCTGATGTAGCGTGTCGTGACACATAACATGCAGGCATGCCAGAATCGTAGATTTCGCAAATGTAGATTGACGTATACGTTTGCTGCCAAAGATCCGCAAATGAACTGGAAATCAGTTGTTGAGCGGTTGTTCGCGCTGCAGGTGCATCGGTGATAGCGACGATCGGTACATCTGTGAACCGGTTGTTTCGGCGGTACCCGCCATGCCCCCGAACCTGAGTTGGCCATGTGGGTATGAAGCGATACGAGGCTGTGGCTTGGCGGGACAGTCCCCGGCCGGTGAGGGGGGGCCGCCCGGCGTGCTGGCCGCGCGCTGCGTGAGCGCACGCACTACAGCCGGCTGGTGGGGGGCGCCCAGTGGCAGGAGCGCCGGCCGACGGGCCCGGCTGGCGTCCCAGCTATGCGCCGGCGCACCCTGCGCGCGGCGCCAGGCGGCCAAAGTGGGTTCTGCCGAGCCCGGTGCGAAGCGCGGTGGACATCTGCAGTGTGCTGGTCCGATTGCGGACTGTGTGCGTTGAGGATGCGCCGCCGCCCGGCACTCGGCGTCGCGACGCCGTCTGCTGCTCGGTCGCCCCCAGCGGTTCTCGCAGGTGGTTTGTATCGCAGCTCTGCGGACGTGTTGGCGCGTGCGCTGTGCTGGGAGAGTTCGCTTCTGCACCCAAGTGGGGCTTTGCCCTTCTGTGGCGCTGGCGTTGGAGCTGCCGGTCACCGTAGGTGGCGCGTGTTGTTTCCCGCCGGCAATGCCACGACAGCACGCTCCCGGGCCTCTGTCGGCAGCGGCAAGCTCAGTTGGGAGCACGGGTGTTCGCACTGAAAGCGTCTACTCGCCTATCTCCGGGCGATTGCGCCTCTCTCGAACCCGACCAAGTACTTAGGACGGCGCTGCGCGCCGCCGGGACCTGAGAGGGTTTCGAGGTGTATCGTGCAGGGGAGCTCAGCCTCCTCCTGTTTGCAGAATAATTGAGCGGACGCTTGCGTGTTCGCGCGGGCCCTCGGGACACACTCCCGGGCGGCCGGCTGCTCAGCTCTCGTTGACGCAGCTCCCTGGTTGATCCTGCCAGTAGTCATATGCTTGTCTCAAAGATTAAGCCATGCATGTCTCAGTACAAGCCGCATTAAGGTGAAACCGCGAATGGCTCATTAAATCAGTTATGGTTCCTTAGATCGTACCCACGTTACTTGGATAACTGTGGTAATTCTAGAGCTAATACATGCAAACAGTGTCCCGACCAGAGATGGAAGGGACGCTTTTATTAGATCAAAACCAATCGGATTGGCTCGTCTGGTCCGTTTGCCTTGGTGACTCTGAATAACTTTGGGCTGATCGCACGGTCCTCGTACCGGCGACGCATCTTTCAAATGTCTGCCTTATCAACTGTCGATGGTAGGTTCTGCGCCTACCATGGTTGTAACGGGTAACGGGGAATCAGGGTTCGATTCCGGAGAGGGAGCCTGAGAAACGGCTACCACATCCAAGGAAGGCAGCAGGCGCGCAAATTACCCACTCCCGGCACGGGGAGGTAGTGACGAAAAATAACGATACGGGACTCATCCGAGGCCCCGTAATCGGAATGAGTACACTTTAAATCCTTTAACGAGTATCTATTGGAGGGCAAGTCTGGTGCCAGCAGCCGCGGTAATTCCAGCTCCAATAGCGTATATTAAAGTTGTTGCGGTTAAAAAGCTCGTAGTTGGATTTGTGTCCCACGCTGTTGGTTCACCGCCCGTCGGTGTTTAACTGGCATGTATCGTGGGACGTCCTGCCGGTGGGGCGAGCCGAAGGCGTGCTTGCGCGTCCCGAGGCGGACCCCGTTGAAATCCTACCAGGGTGCTCTTAGTTGAGTGTCTCGGTGGGCCGGCACGTTTACTTTGAACAAATTAGAGTGCTTAAAGCAGGCAAGCCCGCCTGAATACTGTGTGCATGGAATAATGGAATAGGACCTCGGTTCTATTTTGTTGGTTTTCGGAACCCGAGGTAATGATTAATAGGGACAGGCGGGGGCATTCGTATTGCGACGTTAGAGGTGAAATTCTTGGATCGTCGCAAGACGAACA
>NW_026062486.1:65000-67500 GCF_023897955.1 Schistocerca gregaria
ATCGAACCAACCCACCACCTGACACCAGCCAAACGTACATCCTGATTTGACACATCTCTGGCAACCTAACCCACGTTGGCCCTTAACCTAACCCACGTTGGCCCTTAACCTAACCCACGTTGGCCCTTAACCTAACCCACGTTGGCCCTTAACCTAACCCACGTTGGCCCTTAACCTAACCCACGTTGGCCCTTAACCTAACCCACGTTGGCCCTTAACCTAACCCACGTTGGCCCTTAACCTAACCCACGTTGGCCCTTAACCTAACCCACGTTGGCCCTTAACCTAACCCACGTTGGCCCTTAACCTAACCCACGTTGGCCCTTAACCTAACCCACGTTGGCCCTTAACCTAACCCACGTTGGCCCTTAACCTAACCCACGTTGGCCCCTAACCTAACCCACGTTGGCCCCTAACCTAACCCACGTTGGCCCCTAACCTAACCCACGTTGGCCCCTAACCTAACCCACGTTGGCCCCTAACCTAACCCACGTTGGCCCCTAACCTAACCCACGTTGGCCCCTAACCTAACCCACGTTGGCCCCTAACCTAACCCACGTTGGCCCCTAACCTAACCCACGTTGGCCCCTAACCTAACCCACGTTGGCCCCTAACCTAACCCACGTTGGCCCCTAACCTAACCCACGTTGGCCCCTAACCTAACCCACGTTGGCCCCTAACCTAACCCACGTTGGCCCCTAACCTAACCCACGCTGCACCTTAACCTAAGTTACGCTGCACCTTAACCTAAGTTACGCTGCACCTTAACCTAAGTTACGCTGCACCTTAACCTAAGTTACGCTGCACCTTAACCTAAGTTACGCTGCACCTTAACCTAAGTTACGCTGCACCTTAACCTAACTTACACTGCACCTTAACCTAACTTACACTGCACCTTAACCTAACTTACACTGCACCTTAACCTAACTTACACTGCACCTTAACCTAAGTTACACTGCACCTTAACCTAAGTTACACTGCACCTTAACCTAAGTTACACTGCACCTTAACCTAAGTTACACTGCACCTTAACCTAACTTACACTGCACCTTAACCTAAGTTACACTGCACCTTAACCTAAGTTACACTGCACCTTAACCTAACTTACACTGCACCTTAACCTAACTTACACTGCACCTTAACCTAACTTACACTGCACCTTAACCTAACTTACACTGCACCTTAACCTAACTTACACTGCACCTTAACCTAACTTACACTGCACCTTAACCTAACTTACACTGCACCTTAACCTAACTTACACTGCACCTTAACCTAACTTACACTGCACCTTAACTGTCACATGTAACGTCACAGGAATGTAGCTTTGCCTAACAGCAACCCTCTGAACATAGTTCACTGCTTGGATCCTCTGGTGTCATGTGTATTTCTTGATGCCATGGTGCGTACCCTCACATAAAGGTCTTTCGAGTGTTGCGTACTTTCTACACAGTCCCGCTAACCACTGGAAGGGTGTACCGCTACAGAACGAATATCGCCCTCCCCTCCTGCCCTTCCAAGCTGGTCGGTCAGGCGTTTGTTTGTGAAATGAGCCTTGCAGCTGTTCAGTTGCATTCGGTTGTCGATGCAGTCAGTGTACGTTGTGGTACGGCCTGTGTGGACTGTCCGCTGATGTACGCGTAACCCACACTGATCATCCGTCGTTACGTACTGAGTGACATAATGTGGCACATGCTTGACCGTACACCGGCTGTGCCCTACAATGGCGAATCATAAGGGCCATATGTTGTGCACGATGCTACTTGTCTCGTCTCCCCATTACAGCGAGATTGCACTGTTGTACGCCGTACAGACATGTGGTAAGTAGGTACGGACGAAAGTATTGCATGTTGGCCCCCCCCCCCCTCCTCCCTCTGCCGGGAATCAGCGTGAGCCGTCTGTTGATGTAGCGACGAGGGTTTTCCTATTTAATCGTATTGCCCCACACAACATGATAGCACGGTGGACCGCGTTCCACATCTGCGACATGCTACAGAGGCCGGTTGACAGTCGACCGCGCAAGGGACATTGCACACGTGCGCGGACCATCTTCCACGTGTTCTCTCGTGTACATGCCGCAGTGTGTATGTGGGCTGATGTAGCGTGTCGTGACACATAACATGCAGGCATGCCAGAATCGTAGATTTCGCAAATGTAGATTGACGTATACGTTTGCTGCCAAAGATCCGCAAATGAACTGGAAATCAGTTGTTGAGCGGTTGTTCGCGCTGCAGGTGCATCGGTGATAGCGACGATCGGTACATCTGTGAACCGGTTGTTTCGGCGGTACCCGCCATGCCCCCGAACCTGAGTTGGCCATGTGGGTATGAAGCGATACGAGGCTGTGGCTTGGCGGGACAGTCCCCGGCCGGTGAGGGGGGGCCGCCCGGCGTGCTGGCCGCGCGCTGCGTGAGCGCACGCACTACAGCCGGCTGGTGGGGGGCGCCCAGTGGCAGGAGCGCCGGCCGACGGGCCCGGCTGGCGTCCCAGCTATGCGCCG
>NW_026062486.1:77500-80000 GCF_023897955.1 Schistocerca gregaria
ACCTTAACCTAAGTTACACTGCACCTTAACCTAAGTTACACTGCACCTTAACCTAAGTTACACTGCACCTTAACCTAAGTTACACTGCACCTTAACCTAACTTACACTGCACCTTAACCTAACTTACACTGCACCTTAACCTAAGTTACACTGCACCTTAACCTAACTTACACTGCACCTTAACCTAACTTACACTGCACCTTAACCTAACTTACACTGCACCTTAACCTAACTTACACTGCACCTTAACCTAACTTACACTGCACCTTAACCTAACTTACACTGCACCTTAACCTAACTTACACTGCACCTTAACTGTCACATGTAACGTCACAGGAATGTAGCTTTGCCTAACAGCAACCCTCTGAACATAGTTCACTGCTTGGATCCTCTGGTGTCATGTGTATTTCTTGATGCCATGGTGCGTACCCTCACATAAAGGTCTTTCGAGTGTTGCGTACTTTCTACACAGTCCCGCTAACCACTGGAAGGGTGTACCGCTACAGAACGAATATCGCCCTCCCCTCCTGCCCTTCCAAGCTGGTCGGTCAGGCGTTTGTTTGTGAAATGAGCCTTGCAGCTGTTCAGTTGCATTCGGTTGTCGATGCAGTCAGTGTACGTTGTGGTACGGCCTGTGTGGACTGTCCGCTGATGTACGCGTAACCCACACTGATCATCCGTCGTTACGTACTGAGTGACATAATGTGGCACATGCTTGACCGTACACCGGCTGCGCCCTACAATGGCGAATCATAAGGGCCATATGTTGTGCACGATGCTACTTGTCTCGTCTCCCCATTACAGCGAGATTGCACTGTTGTACGCCGTACAGACATGTGGTAAGTAGGTACGGACGAAAGTATTGCATGTTGGCCCCCCCCCCCCCCCCCTCCTCCCTCTGCCGGGAATCAGCGTGAGCCGTCTGTTGATGTAGCGACGAGGGTTTTCCTATTTAATCGTATTGCCCCACACAACATGATAGCACGGTGGACCGCGTTCCACATCTGCGACATGCTACAGAGGCCGGTTGACAGTCGACCGCGCAAGGGACATTGCACACGTGCGCGGACCATCTTCCACGTGTTCTCTCGTGTACATGCCGCAGTGTGTATGTGGGCTGATGTAGCGTGTCGTGACACATAACATGCAGGCATGCCAGAATCGTAGATTTCGCAAATGTAGATTGACGTATACGTTTGCTGCCAAAGATCCGCAAATGAACTGGAAATCAGTTGTTGAGCGGTTGTTCGCGCTGCAGGTGCATCGGTGATAGCGACGATCGGTACATCTGTGAACCGGTTGTTTCGGCGGTACCCGCCATGCCCCCGAACCTGAGTTGGCCATGTGGGTATGAAGCGATACGAGGCTGTGGCTTGGCGGGACAGTCCCCGGCCGGTGAGGGGGGGCCGCCCGGCGTGCTGGCCGCGCGCTGCGTGAGCGCACGCACTACAGCCGGCTGGTGGGGGGCGCCCAGTGGCAGGAGCGCCGGCCGACGGGCCCGGCTGGCGTCCCAGCTATGCGCCGGCGCACCCTGCGCGCGGCGCCAGGCGGCCAAAGTGGGTTCTGCCGAGCCCGGTGCGAAGCGCGGTGGACATCTGCAGTGTGCTGGTCCGATTGCGGACTGTGTGCGTTGAGGATGCGCCGCCGCCCGGCACTCGGCGTCGCGACGCCGTCTGCTGCTCGGTCGCCCCCAGCGGTTCTCGCAGGTGGTTTGTATCGCAGCTCTGCGGACGTGTTGGCGCGTGCGCTGTGCTGGGAGAGTTCGCTTCTGCACCCAAGTGGGGCTTTGCCCTTCTGTGGCGCTGGCGTTGGAGCTGCCGGTCACCGTAGGTGGCGCGTGTTGTTTCCCGCCGGCAATGCCACGACAGCACGCTCCCGGGCCTCTGTCGGCAGCGGCAAGCTCAGTTGGGAGCACGGGTGTTCGCACTGAAAGCGTCTACTCGCCTATCTCCGGGCGATTGCGCCTCTCTCGAACCCGACCAAGTACTTAGGACGGCGCTGCGCGCCGCCGGGACCTGAGAGGGTTTCGAGGTGTATCGTGCAGGGGAGCTCAGCCTCCTCCTGTTTGCAGAATAATTGAGCGGACGCTTGCGTGTTCGCGCGGGCCCTCGGGACACACTCCCGGGCGGCCGGCTGCTCAGCTCTCGTTGACGCAGCTCCCTGGTTGATCCTGCCAGTAGTCATATGCTTGTCTCAAAGATTAAGCCATGCATGTCTCAGTACAAGCCGCATTAAGGTGAAACCGCGAATGGCTCATTAAATCAGTTATGGTTCCTTAGATCGTACCCACGTTACTTGGATAACTGTGGTAATTCTAGAGCTAATACATGCAAACAGAGTCCCGACCAGAGATGGAAGGGACGCTTTTATTAGATCAAAACCAATCGGATTGGCTCGTCTGGTCCGTTTGCCTTGGTGACTCTGAATAACTTTGGGCTGATCGCACGGTCCTCGTACCGGCGACGCATCTTTCAAATGTCTGCCTTATCAACTGTCGATG
>NW_026062486.1:87500-92500 GCF_023897955.1 Schistocerca gregaria
GCCAAAGTCCCGCTGTCCCAATACATGCTCTGGACGGCGGGCCGCGAGACGTGACGCCCGGTGGCAAAGAGTGCGCCGCTGAGGATATAGAGGGTCCGTCCCCCCGCACAGTGGTGACGGTGTGCGGGTAGTGTTTCCGACACCGCTTCCTGCGGTGGCAACGCTGGGGCAGAGTCGATACTCGCCCACTGGTGGAAGGTAAGCATTCTGCTTTACATCAGTACATAACTAATATTTCAGTCGTCTGACGTCCCTGCTTAGTAAATGATGCAGGACCACATACATAGATGATACATACTGTAAACTGGGGAGGACAGTGTGAACCGCACTCGACCCAGTCACCCTATCTCACAGTCCACTCTGTGTGTAACAAAGCGAAAGCACCAAAGCACTATCGTTCAACAACATCCATTTTATCCTCGCTGCCACAGGACACTATCCAAAGAACGACAAGAGGAACGTCACGTCCACTAATAAGACAGAATGTCTCACACCACCCGCAAACAACGCAGCTCAAATCAGCCAGCAACACCCACAGTGGTCCACCCAGTATCAACACAGGACGCAACGCCACGCCACAACACCAAAGGTACAAGTAATAAAATACCCTTTGGCCACACTCCTTATAAAGGCATCGAACCAACCCACCACCTGACACCAGCCAAACGTACATCCTGATTTGACACATCTCTGGCAACCTAACCCACGTTGGCCCTTAACCTAACCCACGTTGGCCCTTAACCTAACCCACGTTGGCCCTTAACCTAACCCACGTTGGCCCTTAACCTAACCCACGTTGGCCCTTAACCTAACCCACGTTGGCCCTTAACCTAACCCACGTTGGCCCTTAACCTAACCCACGTTGGCCCTTAACCTAACCCACGTTGGCCCTTAACCTAACCCACGTTGGCCCTTAACCTAACCCACGTTGGCCCTTAACCTAACCCACGTTGGCCCTTAACCTAACCCACGTTGGCCCTTAACCTAACCCACGTTGGCCCTTAACCTAACCCACGTTGGCCCTTAACCTAACCCACGTTGGCCCTTAACCTAACCCACGTTGGCCCTTAACCTAACCCACGTTGGCCCTTAACCTAACCCACGTTGGCCCTTAACCTAACCCACGTTGGCCCTTAACCTAACCCACGTTGGCCCTTAACCTAACCCACGTTGGCCCTTAACCTAACCCACGTTGGCCCCTTAACCTAACCCACGTTGGCCTCTTAACCTAAGTTACGCTGCACCTTAACCTAAGTTACGCTGCACCTTAACCCAAGTTACGCTGCACCTTAACCCAAGTTACGCTGCACCTTAACCCAAGTTACGCTGCACCTTAACCCAAGTTACGCTGCACCTTAACCCAAGTTACGCTGCACCTTAACCCAAGTTACGCTGCACCTTAACCCAAGTTACGCTGCACCTTAACCCAAGTTACGCTGCACCTTAACCCAAGTTACGCTGCACCTTAACCCAAGTTACGCTGCACCTTAACCCAAGTTACGCTGCACCTTAACCCAAGTTACGCTGCACCTTAACCCAAGTTACGCTGCACCTTAACCCAAGTTACGCTGCACCTTAACCCAAGTTACGCTGCACCTTAACCCAAGTTACGCTGCACCTTAACCCAAGTTACGCTGCACCTTAACCCAAGTTACGCTGCACCTTAACCCAAGTTACGCTGCACCTTAACCCAAGTTACGCTGCACCTTAACCCAAGTTACGCTGCACCTTAACCCAAGTTACGCTGCACCTTAACCCAAGTTACGCTGCACCTTAACCCAAGTTACGCTGCACCTTAACCCAAGTTACGCTGCACCTTAACCCAAGTTACGCTGCACCTTAACCCAAGTTACGCTGCACCTTAACCCAAGTTACGCTGCACCTTAACCCAAGTTACGCTGCACCTTAACCTAACTTACGCTGCACCTTAACCTAACTTACGCTGCACCTTAACCTAAGTTACGCTGCACCTTAACCTAACTTACGCTGCACCTTAACCTAAGTTACGCTGCACCTTAACCTAAGTTACGCTGCACCTTAACCTAAGTTACGCTGCACCTTAACCTAAGTTACGCTGCACCTTAACCTAACTTACGCTGCACCTTAACCTAACTTACGCTGCACCTTAACCCAAGTTACGCTGCACCTTAACCCAAGTTACGCTGCACCTTAACCCAAGTTACGCTGCACCTTAACCCAAGTTACGCTGCACCTTAACCCAAGTTACGCTGCACCTTAACCCAAGTTACGCTGCACCTTAACCCAAGTTACGCTGCACCTTAACCCAAGTTACGCTGCACCTTAACCCAAGTTACGCTGCACCTTAACCCAAGTTACGCTGCACCTTAACCCAAGTTACGCTGCACCTTAACCCAAGTTACGCTGCACCTTAACCTAACTTACGCTGCACCTTAACCTAAGTTACGCTGCACCTTAACCTAACTTACGCTGCACCTTAACCTAAGTTACGCTGCACCTTAACCTAAGTTACGCTGCACCTTAACCTAAGTTACGCTGCACCTTAACCTAAGTTACGCTGCACCTTAACCTAACTTACGCTGCACCTTAACCTAACTTACGCTGCACCTTAACCTAACTTACACTGCACCTTAACTGTCACATGTAACGTCACAGGAATGTAGCTTTGCCTAACAGCAACCCTCTGAACATAGTTCACTGCTTGGATCCTCTGGTGTCATGTGTATTTCTTGATGCCATGGTGCGTACCCTCACATAAAGGTCTTTCGAGTGTTGCGTACTTTCTACACAGTCCCGCTAACCACTGGAAGGGTGTACCGCTACAGAACGAATATCGCCCTCCCCTCCTGCCCTTCCAAGCTGGTCGGTCAGGCGTTTGTTTGTGAAATGAGCCTTGCAGCTGTTCAGTTGCATTCGGTTGTCGATGCAGTCAGTGTACGTTGTGGTACGGCCTGTGTGGACTGTCCGCTGATGTACGCGTAACCCACACTGATCATCCGTCGTTACGTACTGAGTGACATAATGTGGCACATGCTTGACCGTACACCGGCTGCGCCCTACAATGGCGAATCATAAGGGCCATATGTTGTGCACGATGCTACTTGTCTCGTCTCCCCATTACAGCGAGATTGCACTGTTGTACGCCGTACAGACATGTGGTAGGTAGGTACGGACGAAAGTATTGCATGTTGCCCCCCCCCCCCCTCCTCCCTCTGCCGGGAATCAGCGTGAGCCGTCTGTTGATGTAGCGACGAGGGTTTTCCTATTTAATCGTATTGCCCCACACAACATGATAGCACGGTGGACCGCGTTCCACATCTGCGACATGCTACAGAGGCCGGTTGACAGTCGACCGCGCAAGGGACATTGCACACGTGCGCGGACCATCTTCCACGTGTTCTCTCGTGTACATGCCGCAGTGTGTATGTGGGCTGATGTAGCGTGTCGTGACACATAACATGCAGGCATGCCAGAATCGTAGATTTCGCAAATGTAGATTGACGTATACGTTTGCTGCCAAAGATCCGCAAATGAACTGGAAATCAGTTGTTGAGCGGTTGTTCGCGCTGCAGGTGCATCGGTGATAGCGACGATCGGTACATCTATGAACCGGTTGTTTCGGCGGTACCCGCCATGCCCCCGAACCTGAGTTGGCCATGTGGGTATGAAGCGATACGAGGCTGTGGCTTGGCGGGACAGTCCCCGGCCGGTGAGGGGGGGCCGCCCGGCGTGCTGGCCGCGCGCTGCGTGAGCGCACGCACTACAGCCGGCTGGTGGGGGGCGCCCAGTGGCAGGAGCGCCGGCCGACGGGCCCGGCTGGCGTCCCAGCTATGCGCCGGCGCACCCTGCGCGCGGCGCCAGGCGGCCAAAGTGGGTTCTGCCGAGCCCGGTGCGAAGCGCGGTGGACATCTGCAGTGTGCTGGTCCGATTGCGGACTGTGTGCGTTGAGGATGCGCCGCCGCCCGGCACTCGGCGTCGCGACGCCGTCTGCTGCTCGGTCGCCCCCAGCGGTTCTCGCAGGTGGTTTGTATCGCAGCTCTGCGGACGTGTTGGCGCGTGCGCTGTGCTGGGAGAGTTCGCTTCTGCACCCAAGTGGGGCTTTGCCCTTCTGTGGCGCTGGCGTTGGAGCTGCCGGTCACCGTAGGTGGCGCGTGTTGTTTCCCGCCGGCAATGCCACGACAGCACGCTCCCGGGCCTCTGTCGGCAGCGGCAAGCTCAGTTGGGAGCACGGGTGTTCGCACTGAAAGCGTCTACTCGCCCATCTCCGGGCGATTGCGCCTCTCTCGAACCCGACCAAGTACTTAGGACGGCGCTGCGCGCCGCCGGGACCTGAGAGGGTTTCGAGGTGTATCGTGCAGGGGAGCTCAGCCTCCTCCTGTTTGCAGAATAATTGAGCGGACGCTTGCGTGTTCGCGCGGGCCCTCGGGACACACTCCCGGGCGGCCGGCTGCTCAGCTCTCGTTGACGCAGCTCCCTGGTTGATCCTGCCAGTAGTCATATGCTTGTCTCAAAGATTAAGCCATGCATGTCTCAGTACAAGCCGCATTAAGGTGAAACCGCGAATGGCTCATTAAATCAGTTATGGTTCCTTAGATCGTACCCACGTTACTTGGATAACTGTGGTAATTCTAGAGCTAATACATGCAAACAGAGTCCCGACCAGAGATGGAAGGGACGCTTTTATTAGATCAAAACCAATCGGATTGGCTCGTCTGGTCCGTTTGCCTTGGTGACTCTGAATAACTTTGGGCTGATCGCACGGTCCTCGTACCGGCGACGCATCTTTCAAATGTCTGCCTTATCAACTGTCGATGGTAGGTTCTGCGCCTACCATGGTTGTAACGGGTAACGGGGAATCAGGGTTCGATTCCGGAGAGGGAGCCTGAGAAACGGCTACCACATCCAAGGAAGGCAGCAGGCGCGCAAATTACCCACTCCCGGCACGGGGAGGTAGTGACGAAAAATAACGATACGGGACTCATCCGAGGCCCCGTAATCGGAATGAGTACACTTTAAATCCT
>NW_026062486.1:100000-102500 GCF_023897955.1 Schistocerca gregaria
TTCTGCTTTACATCAGTACATAACTAATATTTCAGTCGTCTGACGTCCCTGCTTAGTAAATGATGCAGGACCACATACATAGATGATACATACTGTAAACTGGGGAGGACAGTGTGAACCGCACTCGACCCAGTCACCCTATCTCACAGTCCACTCTGTGTGTAACAAAGCGAAAGCACCAAAGCACTATCGTTCAACAACATCCATTTTATCCTCGCTGCCACAGGACACTATCCAAAGAACGACAAGAGGAACGTCACGTCCACTAATAAGACAGAATGTCTCACACCACCCGCAAACAACGCAGCTCAAATCAGCCAGCAACACCCACAGTGGTCCACCCAGTATCAACACAGGACGCAACGCCACGCCACAACACAAAAGGTACAAGTAATAAAATACCCTTTGGCCACACTCCTTATAAAGGCATCGAACCAACCCACCACCTGACACCAGCCAAACGTACATCCTGATTTGACACATCTCTGGCAACCTAACCCACGTTGGCCCTTAACCTAACCCACGTTGGCCCTTAACCTAACCCACGTTGGCCCTTAACCTAACCCACGTTGGCCCTTAACCTAACCCACGTTGGCCCTTAACCTAACCCACGTTGGCCCTTAACCTAACCCACGTTGGCCCTTAACCTAACCCACGTTGGCCCTTAACCTAACCCACGTTGGCCCTTAACCTAACCCACGTTGGCCCTTAACCTAACCCACGTTGGCCCTTAACCTAACCCACGTTGGCCCTTAACCTAACCCACGTTGGCCCTTAACCTAACCCACGTTGGCCCTTAACCTAACCCACGTTGGCCCTTAACCTAACCCACGTTGGCCCTTAACCTAACCCACGTTGGCCCTTAACCTAACCCACGTTGGCCCTTAACCTAACCCACGTTGGCCCTTAACCTAACCCACGTTGGCCCTTAACCTAACCCACGTTGGCCCTTAACCTAACCCACGTTGGCCCTTAACCTAACCCACGTTGGCCCCTTAACCTAACCCACGTTGGCCCCTTAACCTAAGTTACGCTGCACCTTAACCTAAGTTACGCTGCACCTTAACCCAAGTTACGCTGCACCTTAACCCAAGTTACGCTGCACCTTAACCCAAGTTACGCTGCACCTTAACCCAAGTTACGCTGCACCTTAACCCAAGTTACGCTGCACCTTAACCCAAGTTACGCTGCACCTTAACCCAAGTTACGCTGCACCTTAACCCAAGTTACGCTGCACCTTAACCCAAGTTACGCTGCACCTTAACCCAAGTTACGCTGCACCTTAACCCAAGTTACGCTGCACCTTAACCCAAGTTACGCTGCACCTTAACCCAAGTTACGCTGCACCTTAACCCAAGTTACGCTGCACCTTAACCCAAGTTACGCTGCACCTTAACCCAAGTTACGCTGCACCTTAACCCAAGTTACGCTGCACCTTAACCCAAGTTACGCTGCACCTTAACCCAAGTTACGCTGCACCTTAACCCAAGTTACGCTGCACCTTAACCCAAGTTACGCTGCACCTTAACCCAAGTTACGCTGCACCTTAACCCAAGTTACGCTGCACCTTAACCCAAGTTACGCTGCACCTTAACCCAAGTTACGCTGCACCTTAACCCAAGTTACGCTGCACCTTAACCCAAGTTACGCTGCACCTTAACCTAACTTACGCTGCACCTTAACCTAACTTACGCTGCACCTTAACCTAAGTTACGCTGCACCTTAACCTAACTTACGCTGCACCTTAACCTAAGTTACGCTGCACCTTAACCTAAGTTACGCTGCACCTTAACCTAAGTTACGCTGCACCTTAACCTAAGTTACGCTGCACCTTAACCTAACTTACGCTGCACCTTAACCTAACTTACGCTGCACCTTAACCTAACTTACGCTGCACCTTAACCTAACTTACACTGCACCTTAACTGTCACATGTAACGTCACAGGAATGTAGCTTTGCCTAACAGCAACCCTCTGAACATAGTTCACTGCTTGGATCCTCTGGTGTCATGTGTATTTCTTGATGCCATGGTGCGTACCCTCACATAAAGGTCTTTCGAGTGTTGCGTACTTTCTACACAGTCCCGCTAACCACTGGAAGGGTGTACCGCTACAGAACGAATATCGCCCTCCCCTCCTGCCCTTCCAAGCTGGTCGGTCAGGCGTTTGTTTGTGAAATGAGCCTTGCAGCTGTTCAGTTGCATTCGGTTGTCGATGCAGTCAGTGTACGTTGTGGTACGGCCTGTGTGGACTGTCCGCTGATGTACGCGTAACCCACACTGATCATCCGTCGTTACGTACTGAGTGACATAATGTGGCACATGCTTGACCGTACACCGGCTGCGCCCTACAATGGCGAATCATAAGGGCCATATGTTGTGCACGATGCTACTTGTCTCGTCTCCCCATTACAGCGAGATTGCACTGTTGTACGCCGTACAGACATGTGGTAGGTAGGTACGGACGAAAGTATTGCATGTTGGCCCCCCCCCCCCCCCTCC
>NW_026062487.1:2500-5000 GCF_023897955.1 Schistocerca gregaria
ACTCGTTAAAGGATTTAAAGTGTACTCATTCCGATTACGGGGCCTCGGATGAGTCCCGTATCGTTATTTTTCGTCACTACCTCCCCGTGCCGGGAGTGGGTAATTTGCGCGCCTGCTGCCTTCCTTGGATGTGGTAGCCGTTTCTCAGGCTCCCTCTCCGGAATCGAACCCTGATTCCCCGTTACCCGTTACAACCATGGTAGGCGCAGAACCTACCATCGACAGTTGATAAGGCAGACATTTGAAAGATGCGTCGCCGGTACGAGGACCGTGCGATCAGCCCAAAGTTATTCAGAGTCACCAAGGCAAACGGACCAGACGAGCCAATCCGATTGGTTTTGATCTAATAAAAGCGTCCCTTCCATCTCTGGTCGGGACTCTGTTTGCATGTATTAGCTCTAGAATTACCACAGTTATCCAAGTAACGTGGGTACGATCTAAGGAACCATAACTGATTTAATGAGCCATTCGCGGTTTCACCTTAATGCGGCTTGTACTGAGACATGCATGGCTTAATCTTTGAGACAAGCATATGACTACTGGCAGGATCAACCAGGGAGCTGCGTCAACGAGAGCTGAGCAGCCGGCCGCCCGGGAGTGTGTCCCGAGGGCCCGCGCGAACACGCAAGCGTCCGCTCAATTATTCTGCAAACAGGAGGAGGCTGAGCTCCCCTGCACGATACACCTCGAAACCCTCTCAGGTCCCGGCGGCGCGCAGCGCCGTCCTAAGTACTTGGTCGGGTTCGAGAGAGGCGCAATCGCCCGGAGATGGGCGAGTAGACGCTTTCAGTGCGAACACCCGTGCTCCCAACTGAGCTTGCCGCTGCCGACAGAGGCCCGGGAGCGTGCTGTCGTGGCATTGCCGGCGGGAAACAACACGCGCCACCTACGGTGACCGGCAGCTCCAACGCCAGCGCCACAGAAGGGCAAAGCCCCACTTGGGTGCAGAAGCGAACTCTCCCAGCACAGCGCACGCGCCAACACGTCCGCAGAGCTGCGATACAAACCACCTGCGAGAACCGCTGGGGGCGACCGAGCAGCAGACGGCGTCGCGACGCCGAGTGCCGGGCGGCGGCGCATCCTCAACGCACACAGTCCGCAATCGGACCAGCACACTGCAGATGTCCACCGCGCTTCGCACCGGGCTCGGCAGAACCCACTTTGGCCGCCTGGCGCCGCGCGCAGGGTGCGCCGGCGCATAGCTGGGACGCCAGCCGGGCCCGTCGGCCGGCGCTCCTGCCACTGGGCGCCCCCCACCAGCCGGCTGTAGTGCGTGCGCTCACGCAGCGCGCGGCCAGCACGCCGGGCGGCCCCCCCTCACCGGCCGGGGACTGTCCCGCCAAGCCACAGCCTCGTATCGCTTCATACCCACATGGCCAACTCAGGTTCGGGGGCATGGCGGGTACCGCCGAAACAACCGGTTCATAGATGTACCGATCGTCGCTATCACCGATGCACCTGCAGCGCGAACAACCGCTCAACAACTGATTTCCAGTTCATTTGCGGATCTTTGGCAGCAAACGTATACGTCAATCTACATTTGCGAAATCTACGATTCTGGCATGCCTGCATGTTATGTGTCACGACACGCTACATCAGCCCACATACACACTGCGGCATGTACACGAGAGAACACGTGGAAGATGGTCCGCGCACGTGTGCAATGTCCCTTGCGCGGTCGACTGTCAACCGGCCTCTGTAGCATGTCGCAGATGTGGAACGCGGTCCACCGTGCTATCATGTTGTGTGGGGCAATACGATTAAATAGGAAAACCCTCGTCGCTACATCAACAGACGGCTCACGCTGATTCCCGGCAGAGGGAGGAGGGGGGGGGGGGGGGGGCCAACATGCAATACTTTCGTCCGTACCTACCTACCACATGTCTGTACGGCGTACAACAGTGCAATCTCGCTGTAATGGGGAGACGAGACAAGTAGCATCGTGCACAACATATGGCCCTTATGATTCGCCATTGTAGGGCGCAGCCGGTGTACGGTCAAGCATGTGCCACATTATGTCACTCAGTACGTAACGACGGATGATCAGTGTGGGTTACGCGTACATCAGCGGACAGTCCACACAGGCCGTACCACAACGTACACTGACTGCATCGACAACCGAATGCAACTGAACAGCTGCAAGGCTCATTTCACAAACAAACGCCTGACCGACCAGCTTGGAAGGGCAGGAGGGGAGGGCGATATTCGTTCTGTAGCGGTACACCCTTCCAGTGGTTAGCGGGACTGTGTAGAAAGTACGCAACACTCGAAAGACCTTTATGTGAGGGTACGCACCATGGCATCAAGAAATACACATGACACCAGAGGATCCAAGCAGTGAACTATGTTCAGAGGGTTGCTGTTAGGCAAAGCTACATTCCTGTGACGTTACATGTGACAGTTAAGGTGCAGTGTAAGTTAGGTTAAGGTGCAGTGTAAGTTAGGTTAAGGTGCAGCGTAAGTTAGGTTAAGGTGCAGTGTAAGTTAGGTTAAGGTGCAG
>NW_026062487.1:15000-17500 GCF_023897955.1 Schistocerca gregaria
AGCGCCGTCCTAAGTACTTGGTCGGGTTCGAGAGAGGCGCAATCGCCCGGAGATGGGCGAGTAGACGCTTTCAGTGCGAACACCCGTGCTCCCAACTGAGCTTGCCGCTGCCGACAGAGGCCCGGGAGCGTGCTGTCGTGGCATTGCCGGCGGGAAACAACACGCGCCACCTACGGTGACCGGCAGCTCCAACGCCAGCGCCACAGAAGGGCAAAGCCCCACTTGGGTGCAGAAGCGAACTCTCCCAGCACAGCGCACGCGCCAACACGTCCGCAGAGCTGCGATACAAACCACCTGCGAGAACCGCTGGGGGCGACCGAGCAGCAGACGGCGTCGCGACGCCGAGTGCCGGGCGGCGGCGCATCCTCAACGCACACAGTCCGCAATCGGACCAGCACACTGCAGATGTCCACCGCGCTTCGCACCGGGCTCGGCAGAACCCACTTTGGCCGCCTGGCGCCGCGCGCAGGGTGCGCCGGCGCATAGCTGGGACGCCAGCCGGGCCCGTCGGCCGGCGCTCCTGCCACTGGGCGCCCCCCACCAGCCGGCTGTAGTGCGTGCGCTCACGCAGCGCGCGGCCAGCACGCCGGGCGGCCCCCCCTCACCGGCCGGGGACTGTCCCGCCAAGCCACAGCCTCGTATCGCTTCATACCCACATGGCCAACTCAGGTTCGGGGGCATGGCGGGTACCGCCGAAACAACCGGTTCATAGATGTACCGATCGTCGCTATCACCGATGCACCTGCAGCGCGAACAACCGCTCAACAACTGATTTCCAGTTCATTTGCGGATCTTTGGCAGCAAACGTATACGTCAATCTACATTTGCGAAATCTACGATTCTGGCATGCCTGCATGTTATGTGTCACGACACGCTACATCAGCCCACATACACACTGCGGCATGTACACGAGAGAACACGTGGAAGATGGTCCGCGCACGTGTGCAATGTCCCTTGCGCGGTCGACTGTCAACCGGCCTCTGTAGCATGTCGCAGATGTGGAACGCGGTCCACCGTGCTATCATGTTGTGTGGGGCAATACGATTAAATAGGAAAACCCTCGTCGCTACATCAACAGACGGCTCACGCTGATTCCCGGCAGAGGGAGGAGGGGGGGGGGGGGGGGCCAAGGGGCCAACATGCAATACTTTCGTCCGTACCTACCTACCACATGTCTGTACGGCGTACAACAGTGCAATCTCGCTGTAATGGGGAGACGAGACAAGTAGCATCGTGCACAACATATGGCCCTTATGATTCGCCATTGTAGGGCGCAGCCGGTGTACGGTCAAGCATGTGCCACATTATGTCACTCAGTACGTAACGACGGATGATCAGTGTGGGTTACGCGTACATCAGCGGACAGTCCACACAGGCCGTACCACAACGTACACTGACTGCATCGACAACCGAATGCAACTGAACAGCTGCAAGGCTCATTTCACAAACAAACGCCTGACCGACCAGCTTGGAAGGGCAGGAGGGGAGGGCGATATTCGTTCTGTAGCGGTACACCCTTCCAGTGGTTAGCGGGACTGTGTAGAAAGTACGCAACACTCGAAAGACCTTTATGTGAGGGTACGCACCATGGCATCAAGAAATACACATGACACCAGAGGATCCAAGCAGTGAACTATGTTCAGAGGGTTGCTGTTAGGCAAAGCTACATTCCTGTGACGTTACATGTGACAGTTAAGGTGCAGTGTAAGTTAGGTTAAGGTGCAGTGTAAGTTAGGTTAAGGTGCAGCGTAAGTTAGGTTAAGGTGCAGTGTAAGTTAGGTTAAGGTGCAGCGTAAGTTAGGTTAAGGTGCAGCGTAAGTTAGGTTAAGGTGCAGCGTAAGTTAGGTTAAGGTGCAGCGTAACTTGGGTTAAGGTGCAGCGTAACTTGGGTTAAGGTGCAGCGTAACTTGGGTTAAGGTGCAGCGTAACTTGGGTTAAGGTGCAGCGTAACTTGGGTTAAGGTGCAGCGTAACTTGGGTTAAGGTGCAGCGTAACTTGGGTTAAGGTGCAGCGTAACTTGGGTTAAGGTGCAGCGTAACTTGGGTTAAGGTGCAGCGTAACTTGGGTTAAGGTGCAGCGTAACTTGGGTTAAGGTGCAGCGTAACTTGGGTTAAGGTGCAGCGTAACTTGGGTTAAGGTGCAGCGTAACTTGGGTTAAGGTGCAGCGTAACTTGGGTTAAGGTGCAGCGTAACTTGGGTTAAGGTGCAGCGTAACTTGGGTTAAGGTGCAGCGTAACTTGGGTTAAGGTGCAGCGTAACTTGGGTTAAGGTGCAGCGTAACTTGGGTTAAGGTGCAGCGTAACTTGGGTTAAGGTGCAGCGTAACTTGGGTTAAGGTGCAGCGTAACTTGGGTTAAGGTGCAGCGTAACTTGGGTTAAGGTGCAGCGTAACTTGGGTTAAGGTGCAGCGTAACTTGGGTTAAGGTGCAGCGTAACTTGGGTTAAGGTGCAGCGTAACTTGGGTTAAGGTGCAGCGTAACTTGGGTTAAGGTGCAGCGTAA